>NC_064809.1:79298897-79361798 GCF_023721935.1 Panthera uncia
CTCTCCTTCTATTCTAAATGACAGACTTGCTGGATAAAGGATTCTCGTCTGCATATTTTTTTCTGTTCATCACATTGAAGATCTCCTGCCATGCCTTTCTGGCCTGCCAAGTTTCAAAAGAGAGATCAGTCACAAGTCTTATAGGTCTCTCTTTATATGTTAGGGCATGTTTATCCCTTGCTGCTTTCAGAATTTTCTCTTTATCCTTGTATTTTGCCAGTTTCATTACGATATGTCATGCAGAAGATCGATTCAAGTTACGTCTGAAGGGAGTTCTCTGTGCCTCTTGGATTTCAATGCCTTTTTCCTTCCCCAGCTCAGGAAAGTTCTCAGCTATTATTTCTCAAGTACCCCTTCAGCACCTTTCCCTCTCTCTTCCTCCTCTGGGATACCAATTATGCGTATATTATTTTTTTTGAGTGTATCACTTAGTTCTCTAATTTTCCCCTCATACTCCTGGATTTTTTTATCTCTCTTTTTCTCAGCTTCCTCTTTTTCCATAACTTTATCTTCTAGTTCACCTATTCTCTCCTCTGCCTCTTCAATCCGAGCCATGGTCATTTCCATTTTATTTTGCATGTCGTTTAAAGCATTTTTCAGCTCCTCCTGACTGTTCCTTAGTCCCTTGATCTCTGTAGCAAGAGATTCTCTGCTGTCCTCTATACTGTTTTCAAGCCCAGCGATTAATTTTATGATTCTAAATTCACTTTCTGTTATATTATTTAAATCCTCTTTGATCAGTTCATTAGCTGTTGTTATTTCCTGGAGGGGAATTTTTTGAGGGGAATTCTTCCTTTTGGTCATTTTGGATAGTCCCTGGAGTGGTGAGGACCTGCAGGGCACTTCCCCTGTGCTGTGGTGTATAACTGGAGTTGGTGGGCGGGGCCGCAGTCTGACCTGATGTCTGCCCCCAGACCACCGCTGGGGACACAGTCAGACTGGTGTGTGCCTTCTCTTCCCCTCTCCTAGGGGTGGGATTCACTGTGAGGTGGCTTGGCCCGTCTGGGCTACTTGCACACTGTCAGGCTTGTGGTGCTGGGGATTTGGCATTAGCTGGGGTGGGTAGGCAAGGTGCACGGGGGGCAGGAGGGGCAGGCTTAGCTCACTTCTCCTTAGGTGATCCACTTCAGGAGGGGCCCTGTGGCAGCGGGAGGGAGTCAGACCCGCTGCGGGAGGGTTGGCTCCGCAGAAGCACAGCGTTGCGTGTTTGCACTGAGGAAGCAAGTTCCCTGGCAGGAACCGGTTCCCTTTGGGATTTTGGCTGGGGGATGGGCGGGGGAGATGGCGCTGGCGAGCGCCTTTGTTCCCCGCCAAACTGAGCTCTGTCGTCCCGGGGCTCAGCAACTCTCCCTCCCTTTGTCCTCCAGCCTTCCCGATTTCTGAGCAGAGCTGTTAACTTATGACCTCCCAGATGCTAAGTCCCGCTTGCTGTTGGAACACACTCTGTCTGGCCCCTCCGCTTTTCAAGCCAGACTTCGGGGCTCTGCTTGGCTGGGGGGCCGCCCCTCCAGCCCGGCTCCCTCCCACCAGTCCGTGTAGTGTGCACCGCCTCACTGCCCTTCCTACCCTCCTCCGTGGGCCTCTCGTCTGCGCTTGGCTCCAGAGACTCCATTCTGCTAGTCTTCTGGTGGTTTTCTGGGTTATTTAGGCAGGTGTAGATGGAAAGTTTATAGCAATACAGGTCTATCTCAAGAAGCAAGAAAAAATCTCAAACAACTAATATTATATCAAAATAGGAATAAATAAGACATAAACCCAGGGGAAGGAAGAAAATAATACAGATTAGAGCAGAAATAAACAAAATAGAAACAAAAAATAGAGACTGGGTCTTTGAAAAGATCAATAAAATGGATAAACCTTCAGTTAGACTCAAAAAAAAGAGGACTCAGATAAACAAAATCACAAAAGCAAGAGGAGAAACAGCAACTGACACTACAGAAATACAAAGAATTATAAAAGAATATTATGAAAAATTATGTCGAAATATTGGACAACCTAGAATAAATGTATAAATTCTTAGAAACATATAAGCCACCAAAACTGAAACCAGAGGAAAATTTGAACTGATAAATTACCAGCAATGAAATTGAATTGATAATCAAAAAAACAAAAACAAAAAAACCCAACAAACAAAAGTCAAGGACCAGATGGCTTCACAGGTGAATTCTACCAAACATTTAAAGAAGAGTTAATACCTATTCTCAAAATTTTCCAAGAAACAGAAGAGGAAAAAAAGCTTCCATATTCGTTCTATGAGGTCAGCATTACTCTGATACCAATACCAGATAAAGACATTAAAAAAAGAAAACTAGGCCAATATCTCTGATGAACATAGATGCAAAAATCCTCAACAAAATATTAGCAAACCAAACCCAAAAATACATTTAAATAATTATTCACCATGATCAAGTGGGATTCTTTCCCCTGAGATACAAGGGTAGTGCAAAGCAATCAATATGTTATATCACATTAACAAAAGAAAGGATAAAAATCATATAATCATTTTAATGTAGAAAAAGCATCTATTTGACAAAATATAATATTCATTCATGATGAAAACCCTCAACAAGGTAGGTGTGAAAGGAACATACCTCGATAAAATAAAGGTCATATATGAAAAACTCACAGCTAACATCATAGTCAATGGAGATAAACTGAGAGCTTTTCCCCTAAGGTCAGGAATAAGACAAGGATGTCCATTCTCACCACTTTTATTCAACATAGTACTAGCAGTCCTAGCCATAGCAATCAGACAAGAAAAAGGAATAAAAAGAATCTAAGTTGGTAAAGAAGAAGTAAAACTCACTACTTGCAGATGACATACTATATAGAGAAAACCCTAAAGACTCCACCAAAAAACTACTAGAACTGATAAATGAATTCAGTAAGAAAACAGGATACAAAATCAATGCACAGAAATCTGTTGCATTTCTATACACCAATAATGAAGCAGTAGAAAGAGAAATTAAGAAAACAAACCCAGTTAGGGGCACCTGGGTGGCTCAGTCAGTTGAGCATCGGACTTCAGCCCTGGTCATGATCTCACAGTTCATGGGTTTGAGCCCTGCATCAGGCTCTGTGCTGACAGCTTGCTCAGAGCCTGGAGCCTGCTTCAGATTCTGTGTCTCCTTCTCTCTCTGCCCCTCCCCCGCTCACACTTTGTCTCACTCTGTTACTCAAAAATAAGTAAATGTAAAAAAAACATTAAAAGAAAAGAAAAGAAACCCATTTACAATTACACCAAAAAATAAATAAATAAATAAAATACCTAGGAAAAAACTTAACCAAAGAGGTAAAAGACCTGTACTCTGAAAACTATAAAACAATTGTGAAAGAAATTGAAGATGACACAAATTGAAAGATATACCATGCTCATTGCCTGAAAGAACAAATATTGTTAAGATGTCTATAGTACCCAAAGCAATCTACACATTTAATGCAATACCTATCAAAATACCAACAGCATTTTTCACAAAACTAAAACAAGCAATCCTAAAATTTGTAAGGAACCACAAAAATAAAAAAACCCAAATAGCCAAAGAATGTTGAAAAGGAACAAAATCAGAGATATTACAATTCCAGACTTCCAGTTACATTAAAAAGCTAGCTACTAATCAAAACCATAGGGTACTCGAAGAAAAGTAGACACCTAGATCAATAGAACAGAATAAAGAGCCCAGAAGTAAACACATGATTCAATAACTCTTTGACAAAAAGAAGCAAAAATATGCACTGGGAAAAAATGGGAAAAACTTCACCAATGGTGCTGGGAAAACTGGAAAGCTACATGCAAACCACTTTCTTACACCAAACACAAAGGTAAACTCAAAATAGATAAAAGACCTAAATGTAAGACATAAAACCATAAAGTTCCTAAAAGAGAGAACAGGTAATAATTTCTCTGGCATTGGTTGTAGCAACATTTTTCTAGATATGTCTCATGACATAAGAAAACAAAAGGAAAAATCATGTTAGGATGGCTAAAAACAAAAACTAAAGAAACAATAAGTACTGTTGCTGATGTGGAGAAAAAGGGACCTTCATGCGCTGTTGGTGGAAATGCAAACTGGTGCAGCCACTGTCGAAGACAGTATATATGGAGGTTTCTTAAAAAATTAAAAGTTGTGGGGTGCTTGAGTGGCTCAGTCAGTTGACTCTTGATTTCGGCTTAGGTCATGATCCCAGGGTTGTAGGATTGAGCCCCACACACTCTGTATGGATACAAAGCCTGCTTGATATTCTCTCTCTCTCTCTCTCTCTCTTCCTTCTGCCCGCCCCTCCCTCCATCTCTAAAAAAAAAAAAAAAAGAACTCCCATAAGATCCATTAGTTCCACTACTGGACATTGACCCAAAGAATATGAAAATACCAATTTGAAAAGATACATGCACCCCTATGTTTCTGAGGCATTATTTACAATAGCCAAAACGTAGGAGCAGCCCAAGTGTCCATGGATAGATGAATAAAGAAGGTGTATGTGTGTATATATATAAATATACATGTGATGAAATATTAGTTAGCCATAAAAGAGAATAAAGTCTTGCCATTTTCATCAACATGGATGAGTCTAGAGAGTATAATGCTAAGCAAAATAAGTCAGTCAGAGAAAGACAAATACCATTTGATCTCACTCATGTGGAATTTAAGCAACAAAACCAATGAAGAAAGAAAAAAAAAAGACAAACCAAAAACAGACTCTTAACTATAGATAACAAAGTGATGGTTACCAGAGGGGAGGTGGGTGAGGGGATGAATGAAATAGATGAAGGGATCAAGAGTACATTTATCATGGTGAGCACTGAGTAATACATACAATTGTTGAATCAGTATATTGTACACCTGAAACAAATACAACATTGTATGTTAACTACACTGGATTAAAAATTTTTAAGTGTGCTTATAGTCAACTTAAAGAAAAAACAAAGAAAAAGGAAAAAAAGAATTTGCAACCAACATTCTTGAAAGTGAAGGAAAGACAGGGACGCCTGGGTGGCTCAGTTGGTTAAGCATCTGACATTGGCTCAGGTCATGATCTCTCAGTCTGTGGGTTTGAGCCCCGCGACCAGCTCTGTACTGACAGCTCAGAGCCTGGAGCGTGCTTCAGATTCTGCGTCTCCCTCTCTTTCTTCCCCTTCCTTGCTTGCACTCTCTCTATCTCTCTCAAAAATAAATAAACATTACCAAAAAAAACTTAAAAAAAAAAAAGAAAGTGAAAGAAAGACTAGGGAACTATTCCAAATTAAAGGAGACTAAAACATGGTAATTAAAGTAACATGCAATTCTAAATTGAATTTTTTTTGTATAAAGAAAATTTTTAGACAATTGGTGAAACTTAAATAGGATTGGAGAAGAACATGTTAATAATGTAGCAATGTTAATGTCCTGATAACAATGGTTATATTGTACTTATCTAGTAGAACATATTCTTTTTTGTCATAAACACATACTACTCTACTGAGAGCAGATGGAGGATCAAATGGTGCAGGAATAAAAGATCTTCATCGTGTATTTGTTCTTTTTATTTATGTTTATATTGTTTCAAAATTTAAAAATAAGGAAACATGTAAGTACTGCCGTACACCTTCAATTTGGGGCATGTGTCATAAATTAATGAAATCCTAACATTGACTAGGAAGCAAGAGAGAGGTTTCTTTTTGGGGTAAACCCTCTTACATGTAGAATTGGTCATATTGTCCCAGGGAAGTGGAATATGTGAAATTCTTGTTGGCATCAACTTTAGAGTTTAAATTAGTTCTAGCTACCTTTTGGGGGGAATATCTGTTCTGTTTTATAGTCAAAGAAATTAAGTTTTTTCAATTTATTTATTTTTGACAGAGAGAGAGAGAGAGAGAGAGAGAGAGAGAGAGAGAAGTGGGGGAGCAGCAGAGAGAGAGGGACAGAGAGGATCCCAAGGAGGCTCCACACTGTCATGAACTGTGAGATCATGACCTGAGCCGAAATCAAGAGTGGGATGCTTAACCAACTGAGTCATCCAGGTGTCCCAAAGAAATTCAGTTCTATGGTTAAAGCAATTCACAGTTTTTATTTCCTTCCTTCTTTCTTTTGGTTGTTATTGTTTTTATTTTATATTTTACATACACGCCCCCTGACACTAGTCTTAGGGGGCATTATTTTTTTTTGGTAATTTTAATTAATCCCCATGTGTCTCTTATGAGCAAAATGATAAAACTGTGGCTCTAATTGTTAGCACACAATTTGAAGCAATAATTCTTTGTTACAAAATTCGGGTTCCTTTCATATGGGAAACTTCCTAAAACATCTATTTAGAGCATTGCATTTTCACTTAGAATTTTTATGGAGATATTCTCCTTCATTTTAATATATAAGAAAAGAAGACAGAAAATGAATCTTATCTGGCCTGAAAGAGGATTTTAACTGAATTATTTGTAATGTCTGGGTCATTTTAATGAGCGTGAGTGAAAGTGAAAGATATTAAAAGATGCAGATAATTTCCAGAATACATATCTGTTTTAGAATTCTTCTCCAGAAAACCTTTGGAATTAAATTTCCTCTTAAAATATTGAATTTTTTTATAATATTGTAAGAGAGAAAATACTCATCATTTATTTTTTACTCCTGTTTTTGCCATATTCCCACAGGGAGAAAAGTATATCAATGTATCCAAGATATGGTAAGTCATTTATAATTAGCAATAAATATCTAGATCATATATAAAAAGCAATTCTGCAAGTACAAGTCAGATAATATCCATTGACTTTAGAACTGTCATAGATTTTTCTATTTTCATGCAGATGCAATAGTCAAAACTTCCTGATTAAATGCAACTAATATGAGAAGACTGATGTGTTTGAAACCAAAGAAAAATAATAAAGTGAAATGAGATGAAGGAACAATGGGGATGTACTACATCAGGACTAAGTAATTAATGAATATTAATTATTAGAATATTTCAATCATATAAAAATATGTAATTGTCATTATTTCTATATTTCACATATTTTTTAAGTGTTTTAGTGAGCTAAGGACTTTTGAATAAACGCTGTAAGTTGACATTGGTACAATTTTCTAGATGTTATGAGCATTTTTCAATAATTTATAAGATATACAAAGAAAATACATTTAAAGTCATACTTATGTTTATTTAGAACATTTAAACAGAATTCAGCTCATTTGGAGATGATCAGCTCAAATTTAAATTATCTTTCAATTGCAAATAGGGAAAAAGAAAAAATTCAATACTGTTGTTATAACTGTGGCTCAAATGGAACAATCAGAGGCTGCACAGGTTGATCTATGCTATAATTTTAAGTATCATGTCTTGTTAAATTGGATCAACCTTTTAAACTTGTTTACATTTCTATGTTTATCTTTCTGTTTGTAGTTTTTTAAAGAAAAATTTTCTTCTTTCCACTTTTGGGGTTGTTTTCCTATGTCTATTTCATAGGACTCAAATCTGAAATGAGGAATCAGTCAAGAGAGATGGAGTTCATTCTCCTAGGACTGACCGATGACCCACAACTGCAAATTGTGATTTTTGTATTTCTCTTTCTAAATTATGTGTTGAGTGTAATGGGGAACTTATCCATCATCCTCCTTACCTTGCTAGATCCCCGCCTCAAGACTCCCATGTATTTTTTCCTCCGAAATTTCTCCTTCTTGGAAGCTTCATTGACAACAGTCTGTATTCCCAGATTCCTGATAAGCATCGTGACTAAAAACAAAACGATATCCTATGACAGTTGCGCATCTCAGTTATTCTTTTTCCTCTTATTAGAAATTACAGAATTTTACCTACTGGCTGCCATGTCTTTTGACCGTTATGTAGCAATCTGCAAACCCCTACATTACCCAGTGATTATGAACAACAAAGTGTGTTACCAACTTCTATTCAGTTCATGGACATCAGGCTTTCTATTTACATTTCCACCATTGGCCTTGGGACTGACATTGGAATTCTGTGCTTCCAGAGTAATTGATCATTTCATGTGTGACATTTCCCCTGTGCTGCAGCTTTCTTGCACTGACACTCGTTTCCTGGAATTATTTTCATTTGTCTTAGCTATTTTAACCCTCCTGGTCACACTGCTGTTAGTGATTCTTTCTTACACATATATTATCAAGACCATTCTAAAAATCCCCTCTGCTCAGAAAAGAACAAAGGCTTTTTCTACTTGTTCTTCTCATATAATTGTGGTCTCCCTTACTTACGGTAGCTGTATCTTTAATTACATAAAACCAACAGCAAAGGAAAGGGTGACTTTATCCAAAGGTGTAACTGTTATCTATACCTCAGTTGCCCCTTTATTAAACCCTTTCATTTACACTCTAAGAAACCAGCAAGTGAAACAAGCCTTCAAAGATATACTCCAAAAGACTTTCTCTTTTTTCAAAAAATGAAAAGAAACTTTAATTTTTAAATCTTGGAGAAAAAAGTAAATAGAAATGTTTACTCATTTCATAAATTAACTTAATCTGCCCTTCAATTAGTTAACCTGATAATATTTTAACCAGAGCTTTCAGCACAATACATCTATCCTTTCCTGTTTCTCTTTATGATTAGCATTCCTTTCTGTGCCTCAGCAGGAGTCCTCTCTTTAGTTAACAACACAAATGTTAAATTTCATTTACTTTACAAAACATGGTACTGACCTCCTCAAAAAAAAAAAAACGTATTAGATATTCATCATAAGGATGTTATCAATTATACAGACATCAATATAACAACATGCGCTACCACTGGGGCTCTAGGAAATTCTTCAAATGTCATTCCAATATTTTCAACAAGGCAAGAAAAAAAGGCAGGCTTCAAATCATAAAAGGCTCATATGTCCTAAAATGCACCAGGACTTTATCTGGTAGGTCTAGAGACCTAAAAATCTGGAGTGAATAAGAATCACACACCTGGTTAGCTTTTTTTAAACAAAGTCAATGTTCTTATCCCTAAAATGTCTTTTCAATTTGTCTGGATTGCTGTATAGAAACATGGACTGTAGCCGATTCTGATGCATGTGGCTCCAATGAGAGTTTTATTTCTTGTTTTTTTTTTTTTTTTAATGTTTATTTATTTTTGAGAGAGAGAGAGAGAGAGCAGAGGAGGGGCAGAAAGAGAGGGAGACAGGAACCAAAGTGGCTCCATGCTGACAGCAGAGAGCTGGGGCATCCACAAACCCTAAGATCATGACCTGAGCTGGAGCCAGGTGCTTAACTGACTGAGCCACCCAGGCACCCCGAGAGTTTTCTTTTTTAATATAAGAACCTATGCAAGTAGATTTTTATTTTTAAAGACTGCTATGTTAAACATATTGAGGATGGGTTTTTGGATGTTGGAGTCAGGAGGACAAGTTAGAGGGCTAATATTTTAAATGAAATGAGTTTTCTGAGAGTTGAAATGCAATAGAGTCAATGAATCTGAAGCTCCAGGTGATGGTTCCAGGGATATTTAGGAAAACAAACTGAGCCAAACTGTTGAACATTTGGATATATGGCATAAATGAAAACAGACTTTTTGTGTCTTCCTTGGACTTTCCTTCTGCCCACTCCTGCATGTACTCACTCATATATTTAATTCTTTTAAAGAAGGGAGCATTACTGATACCCTGTCAGATTTTTTAAAAATGACCTTCAAAGAAATCCCTGAAATATATAGAGTCCCATATTGAATATAATTTTCCATCAGAGAAACATGAGTGAAAAAATCACTAAGGTATTTAATGCTGTAACTACTATGCATGTGGCCCTGAAAAGAAAAAAATTAAGTTCAGTTTGTGTTCTGATTTATTTTACTATTTTAAGCCTGCACTGTTAACCATCTTCTTTTCTATGGCAATTAGAAGGAAATAAGCTCAAGTTATTATATTCTAGGCCCCCAAAGCTTTCTAATAAGTTCTTTAAAAACTACTAGGCTCTTATTAGATATGGTTTGTGAGTATTTTTTCAGTCTTTGGGTTGTTGTTTCACTTTCTTGATAGTGTACTTTGGCCACAAAAGTTTTAATTTTGATGAAGTCAAATGTATTTATTTATTTATTTTATTTTGTTACTGGTGCTTTTGGTGTCATATTTGAAAAATCATTGCTTAATCCAAAGTTGCAAAGATGTATATTTATCATTTATTGTAAGAAATTTATAGTTTTAGATCTTATATGTAGGTCTTTGATTTCTATTGAGTTAATTTTTGTGTATGGTTTGAGGTACAGATTAAAGTCACATTTTGCATAAAAATGTTCAGTTATCATTAACGTGATTTGTTGAAAAGGATATTATTTCCCCATTAATAATCTTGGCACCCTTGTGAAAAATCAATTAACCATACATGTATGGGTCTAGTATAGGATTCTCAGTTCTCTTCCTTTGAGCTATGTTTAATTGCTATTTCAGTATCTCACTGTCTTGATCAACGTAGTTTTATATTAAGTTTTGAAATTAGAAAGTATTACTTTCAATTTTGTTCCTCATTTTCAATACTGTTTTGATTATTCAGGGTCCTTTGAAATTCCAGATGAATTTCAGGATTACCTTGGCCATTTATGCAAAAAGAGCAGTTGAAATTTTAATGAGGATTGCACTGATTCCATAGAGTAGATAAGTTTGGGCAATATTACCATCTTAATTAACAATGTCAAATCTACTATCCAGTAACATGGGATGCCTTTATTTATTTAGGACTTTTAAAATTTTTTTGTTTTGTTATTTCTTTTGTACAAGTGTTGCACTCCTTGGTTAAATTCATATAAACTCACTTCTATAAGGGAACAATAAAAAAAACCAAAAACTCAACAAAATATAGACAAAGGCCCTGAGTAGACATTTCTTCAAAGAAGATAGACAAATGGACAAAATGACATGAAATGATGCTCTAGAACAGTAGTCACTAGGAAAATGCAAGTCAAAACCACAATGACATACCATTTTGCAGTCACTGGGGCAGTTATGATATGTATGTGTGCTGTGTACATATATGTTGGTTATATACATCACAAAAAATAACAAGTGCTATTATACAGAATAACAAGTGATGATGTACAGAAATTGGAATGCTCATACATTGCTGGTGGGAATGTAAAATGTGCAGCCACTCAGAAAAGTCTGGCAGCTCATCAAAAAGTTACATATAGAGTTACCATATAACTCAGAAATTCTACTTCTAGGAATTGAAAACACACGCTCACACAAAAACTCTTACACACATTTCCATAGCAGCATCATGCATAAGGGCCAAAAAGTAGAAACAACCTAAGTAACCTTGAAATGATGAATGGACAAAAAAAATGTGGTACAAGAATATCTCATTTTATTGAGATATTGCTTTGCTTTATTGCACTTTGCATATATTGCATTCCTTACAAATTGAAATTTGTGGCAATCCTGCATCAAGCAAATGTAGTCACCATTTTTTCAACAGCATTGCTCATCTCTGTATCACATTGTGGTAATTCTCACAATAGTTCAAGCTTTCTCATTATCATTATATTTGTTATGGTAATCTGTGACCTTTGATGTAGTAACATACAATAGTAATTGTAATTGTTTTAGAACACCATAAACAACGTCCATATAAGGCAGCAAATGTGATCAGTAAATGTCATGTGTGTTCTGACTGTTCCACTGACCAGCTGTTCCCCTTTCTCTCTCTCCTCTGGCCTCTCTATTCCTTGACACACACCAATATTAAAATGAGGCTAAATAATGACCCTACAGTGGTCTCTAAGTGTTCAAGTGAAAGGAAAAATCACTTGTCTCTCACTTTAAATCAAAGCTAGAAATGACTAAGCTTAATGAGGAAGACATGTCAACAGCCAGGACAGGCCAAAAGCTAGTTCTCTTGTGCTAATTATTCAGTTGTGAATTCAAAGAAAAAGTTCTTGAAGAAATTAAAAGTGCTACTCCAATGAACACATGAGTGATAAGAGAGTGAGTCTTTTTTCTTTAAATTTTTTAACATTTATTTATTTTTGAGAGGCAGAGCGAGACAGAGCACGAGTGGGGGAGGGGCACGGGGGGAGACACAGAATCCAAAGCAGGCTCCAGGCTCTGAGCTGTCAGCACAGAGCCTGACAGGGAGCTTGAACTCACAGACCACGAGATCATGACCTGAGCTGATGAGGCACCTGAACTGACTGAGCCACCCAGGCACTCCAAAAGTGAAACAGTCTTATTGATGACATGGAGAAAGTTGTAATGGTCTGGTTTTCTAACCAGATCAAACCAGCCACCACATTCCCATAAACCAAAGCCTAATCCAGAGCAATTTCTTCAATTCTATGCAGATTGAGAGAGGTGAGGAAGCTACAGAAAAAAAAAAAGTCTGAAGCGAGCAGAGATTGGTTCATGAGGTTTCATTTTTGTATTTTTGCTGTTTTTGTATTTTTTTATGCCAGTTAGTTAATATACAGTGTAATGCTTTCAGGAGTAGAACCCAAGTATTCATCACTTACATATAACACCCAGTGCTCATCCCAAGTGTCCTCCTTAATGCCCATCACCCACTAGCCCATCCCCCTACCCAATACCCCTCTAGTAACCCCGTTTGTTCTCTGTATTTAAGAGTCTCTTATGGTTTGCCTCCATCTCTGATTTAATCTTATTTTTCCTTCTCTTCCTCTATGTTCATCCACTGTGTTTCTTAAATTCCACATATGATTGAAGTCATATTTGTCTTTCTCTGCCTGACTTATTTCACTGAGCATAATATGCTCTAGTTCCAATCACATTGTTGCAAATGGCAAGATTTCACTCTTTTTGATCACTGAGTAGTATCTATCGTGTGTGTGTGTGTGTGTGTGTGTGTGTGTATGTATGTATATGTATGTGTGTATACATATATATATACACACATACATACACACACCAATTGCACTACTAGGTATTTATCCAAAAAGGCTCATGATATTTAAGGAAAGAAGCCATCTCCATAACATAAAATTACAAAATGAAGCAGGAAGTATCATGTAGTAGCTGCAGCAAGTTATCCAGAAGAGCTAGCTGAGATAATTAATGAAGGTAGCCTAAACACCAATTTTTTAAATGTAGATGAAAAAGACTTATAGTGGGAAAAGATGCCATATAGAACTTCTATAGCAAAGAAGAGTACCCAATGCCTTGCTTCAAAGCTCCAAAGGATAGGCTGACTCTCTTGTTAGGGCTAATGCAGCTAGTAACTCTAGATTGAAACCAATGCTCATTGACTATTCTGAAAATCCTAGGGCTCTTAAGAATTATGCTAAACCGGGGTGCCTGGTCAGTCAGTTAAGCATCCAACTTCAGCTGAGGTCATGATCTCACAGTCTGTGAGTTTGAGCCTCCCATTGGGCTCTATGCTGACAGCTCAGAGCCTGGAGCCTGCTTTGGATTCTATGTCTCCTTCTCGCTCTCTCTGCCCCTCCCCCACTCTGTCTCTGTCTCTGTCTGTCTCTCTCTCTGTCAAAAATAAACAAACAAAAAAAGAATTACGCTCTGTGCTCTGTAAATTGAATAACAAAGCCTAGATGACAGCACACCTGTTTAAAACATGGTTTACTAAATATTTTAAGCTCACTGTTGAGACTTACTTTTCAGTGAAAGATTCCTTTTGAAATATTGCTTTTCACTGACAATGCACCTGACCACTCAAGAACTCTCATGGAGTTGTACAATAAGATTGATGTTGTTTTCATGGCTGCTAAAACAACTATTCTGCAGCCCATGGACCAAGAAATAATTTTGATTTTCAAGTCTTATAATCTAAGAAATACATTTCCCAAGGCTAGATTTGCCATAGATACTAATTCCTCTGATGGATCTGGGCAAAGTAAATTGAAAATTTTCTGGAAAGGATTTACCACTCTGATGCCATTAAGAACATTTGTGATTCATAGGAAGAAGCCAAAAAGTGCCAACATGAACAAGAGTTTGGAAGAAGTTGATTGCAGTATACAGTATTTATAAACATTATCAGTTATTGTTCTGTGTAGAAATAATCAAACCCTGGACGTTGGTCAAAATCACTATATTATGCAAATGATAGTGACCCTTGGAAGAAATTCAAGGTATAATTTTTTATTTCTGTGTTTGGGGATCTTTCTATATTTTAAACCATTTGTAAATTAAAAATTCCTGATCCATTCTGGTTGTGTCAATGTAATCAAATTTATTAAGTATATCTTACATAAAAGCATATGTAATCATTTTTATCCCATAGATTTGGGCAAATATTGACAAAACATATGCAGAATATCTTCATTATACTAAATAATTCCCTTTGCCTCTTCAAAAGCATTCCCTCTACTCTCCATGCCTGCCATTGAATTTAAGTATCCACTGATGTCCTATGGTCACATACATTACTTTTGTTTTTTTCTGGAATTTCTTTTTTTTTCTTTTTTCTTTTTGGAATTTCTTATAAAAGAAATCACAAATTGTGAACTTTAAAGTTTGATTTCTCTTGTTCAGTCATATTTTTGACATTGACCCATTTTATTGCATGCATCCTTACTTTTTTCCTTTTTGTTAATGCAATTTAGCCAAATCCAATTTAGCATATTTGATTTAGAAAATTTAGACCTCTGGTGATCTTTTGTGATAGCCAGATTTCCCTCCCAATTCCCACACACTGGTGCCCATATTCTCTGAGGAATCTTTCCACAAGACTGAGTCATTTGCTTTGATCACTGTAACAATCAAGCACACACCATATACTGAAACGTCAATCCCTAAAAGCCTGTATCCTCCCATAATGTCCTTCTGGTAAGCGTCTGCCAAAGGGAAACTAATTGGAAGGAGTTATTCCCCCTATGCCTTGGTGAATCTACTACTCAATTCCCATTCTCCATGGCAGTTGGAGTTACAGAATTACAGGAATTATCTTTAGAGGAACATAAGAAGGACACATGTAGAGGAATACCATCACCATTTTGTGGCTTTTTTGGCATCTCATCCCAACTCCTAATTAACATCTTCTATTCTCCTTCTAATGTAGCATGATGCAAAATTCTACCTACTTTTCTCCTTTGTGCTAGCAGCTCAGTTGGTCTTTAGGAGTTGATACTCACAAAGAGATGCTGAAGAATAATAGTACACTGTCTTACCTCCTGTCTTTGCTAACCTCTCATGAGTCAGCATATTTATTTGTTTTAAAGTTATACTGTCAGATATATATGAAATCACAAAATATTGTAATTATAGGAAATCACAAATTTGTAAATTCTTACAGCATGGATCCTGTTATTAGTCAGGGTTCATTTGAAGGTAGGATTTCTGTAACTACTCTGGAAATAAAGGAGATAATGGAGGAATTGTAGCTTTTAAAAATAATGAAATAGGGGTGCCTGCATAGCTCAGTTAAGCATCCAACTCTTTATCTCTGCTCAGGTCATTATCTCACTGTTCATGAGATCAAGCCCCACATCAGGCTCTATGCTCATAGTGTGGAGCCTTGTTGGTATTCTCTCTTCCCTTCTCTCTCTCTCTCTCAAAAATAAATAAAAATAAACTTTAAAAATAAAATAAATAAAACTAATGACAGAGATAGAGAAGGAAACGTTTGAACACCAGACGGAATGTTGAGGAAACTAATTCCAAGTATCTCATGTTGAAGCCTTATAGAAAATGGGTCAAGAAAGCTTAATGTGAAATCATAGTGACTCTCAGTTATTTCTGAGAGAGCATCTACCAATAATCTTAACAATAAAGTGGGTAGTTAGTTCTCAAATACTTTCTGAAAATCCACTATGGATCTAGCCTCCACTCACCAGCCTGACTACAAACTGAACAATATCCTCTGCTTCCCTTCCAACTTCCAAATTTTGTACCAAGTCCTCTCACGGACAAAATATAAATTAGAACCATTCAGAGAAGGGAACTCTCAGAAATAGCATCCCAGTTTTTCCACTCCACTGAGAGAACAACTAAGACAGTATTTGTAAGGTCAAGTTGGCAACAGACAATGCAGATACTTTAAAAATAACCAAAGATCTAGTCTCAGAAATTGCAAATTATTGCTTTTGTCATTGGCTTTGTCCATAGTGTGATATCAGTATTGGGAGCAAATTAGAAGAGATGAGACTTGTATTTCCCTGATGAAGAGTGACATTGAGCATCTTTTCATGTGCCTGTTGGCCATCTGGATGTCTTCTTTAGAGAAGTATCTATTCATGTTTTCTGACCATTTCTTCACTGGATTATTTGTTTTTCAGGTGTGGAGTTTGGTGAGCTCTTTATAGATTTTTGATACTAGCCATTTATCCGATATGTCATTTGCAAATATCTTTTCCCATTCTGTTGTTGTCTTTTAGTTTTGTTGACTGTTTCCTTTGCTGTGCAGAAGCTTTTTAACTTCATGAGATCCCAATAGTTCATTTTTGCTTTTAATTCCCTTGCCTTTGGGGATGTGTCAAGTAACAAACTGCTGTGGCTGAGGTCAGAGAGGTCTTTTCCTGCTTTCTCTTCTAGGGTTTTGATGGTTTCCTGTCTCACATTCAGGTCCTTCATCCATTTTGAGTTTATTTTTGTGAATGGTGTGAGAAAGTGGTCTAGTTTCAACCTTCTGCATGTTGCTGTCCAGTTCTCCCAGCACCATTTGTTAAAGAGACACACTCAGATATCACCTCACGCCAGTCAGAGTGGCCAAAATGAACAAATCAGGAGACTATAGATACTGGAGAGGATGTGGAGAAATGGGAACCCCCTTGCACTGTTGGTGGGAATGCAAACTGGTGCAGCCACTCTGGAAAACAGTGTGAAGATTCCTCAAAAAATTAAAAATAGACCTACACTATGACCCAGCAGTAGCACTGCTAAGAATTTACCCAAGGGACACAGGAGTACTGATGCATAGGGGCACTTGTACCCCAATGTTTATAGCAGCACTGTCAACAATAGCCAAATTATGGCAAGAGCCTAAATGTCCATCAACTGATGAATGGATAAAGAAATTGTGGTTTATATACACAATGGAGTACTACTTGGCAATGAGAAAGAATGAAATATGGCCCTATGTAGCAACGTGGATGGAACTGGAGACTGTGATGCTAAGTGAAATAAGCCATACAGGGAAAGACAGATACCATATGTTTTCACTCTTAGGTGGATCCTGAGAAACTTAACAGAAACCCATGGGGGAGGGGAAGGAAAAAAAAAGAGGTTAGAGTGGGAGAGAGCCAAAGCATAAGAGACTTTTAAAAACTGAGAACAAACTGAGGGTTTAAGCCGGGGGGGGGGGGGGGGGGGGGGGGGGGAGGGTGGGTGATGGGTATTGAGGAGGGCATCTTTTGGGATGAGCACTGGGTGTTGTGTGGAAACTAATTTGACAACAAATTTCATATATTAAAAAAAAGAAGAGATGAAACTCATTCTGCATCTTTTTGTTCAATTTATAGGACATTATGTCAAGATCCTGAGACTATGAATATTTAATCCATGTAACCCACTCATATAAATTCCAATATCTTTTGCAACCTGGTTGAAAATTATATTTCTAATGTAATGGAGGAAAAAAATGAGAAAAAAGAGTGATAAAATCAGGGTAATGAATTATATCACCACTAAAGTAGTGTAATTTCCCATGAGGCTAGCACAAGTCTAAATATTAAGCTCTAGAATATCCCAGGGAGAGTAAGACCTCTGAAACAAGGTATTCTAAAATAAATTCTTTTTACTCAGTAAATCCCAGATCTTGAAAGGAGAACTGTTTGTTCATTTATTCCTTAATAAATCAATTAACTTTTTTGATTGTTTATTTATTTTTAAATCTTTATTTAAATTCTAGTTAGTTAACATATAGTGTAATATTAGTTTCAGGTATACAACTCAGTGACCCAACACTTCCATACAACACCCAGTGCTATCACAAATGCCCTCCGTAATCCCCATCAACTATTTCACCCATCCTCCACCACCTCCCATCTGGTAACAGTTTGTTCTCTATAGTTAAGAGTCTATTTCTTAGTTTGCCTCCCTCTTTCTTTTTTTTCCCTTCACTCATTTGTTTTGTTTCTGAAATTCCACATATGAGTGAAATCATACAGTATTTGTCTTTCTCTGACTTATTTTGCTTAGTTTAATACTTTCTTACCTCCATCCACATCATTGCAAATAGCAAGATTTCATTATTTTTCATGGCTAAGTAATATTCCATCATATATGGCTAAGTAATATTCCATTATATATGCATATATATGTATACATATATTGGGGTGCATGTATCCCTTTGAATTTTTGTATCTTTCAGGTAAATATTTAGTAATGCAATTGCAGGATCATAGGGTAGTTCTATTTTTAACTTTTTGAGGAAACTCCATATTGTTTTCCACAGTGGCTGTACCATTTTGCATTGCCACCAACAGTGCAAAAGGGGTCCCCTTTCTCCACATCCTTATGAAACTTGTTATTTCTTATATTGTTGATTTTAACCATTCTGACAGGTGTGAGGTGATACCTTATTGTAGTTTTGATTTGTATTTTCTTGAGGATCAGTGATGCTAAGCATCTTTTCATGTGTCTATTTCATATCTGGATGTCTTCTTTGTAAAAAAATGTGTATTCATGTCTTCTGCCCATTTTTTAACTGGATTATTTGTTTTTGGAGTGTTGAGTTTTATAATTTCTTTAAAATTTTTGGATACTAACCCTTTAGCAGATGTATCATCTGCAAATATCTTCTCCCATTCCATAGGTCACCTTTTAGTTTTGTTGACTGCTTCCTTTGCTGTGTAGAAACTTTTTATTTTGGTGTAGTCTCAATAGTTTATTTTTGCTTTTGTTTTTCTTGCCTCAGGAGACATATCTAGAAAATAATTGCTACAGCTGATGTGAAAGGTTACTACCTGGGTTCTCTTCTAGGGTTTTTATGGTTTCAGCTCTCACAGTTAATCAATTTTGAATTTATTTTTGTGTATGGTGTAAGAAACGTTGTGGGTTCATTTCTAGGTTTTCCATTCTGTTCTATGGATCTATGTGTCTCTTTTTGTGCTAATACCATACTGTTTTGATCACTACAGCTTTGTAATGTAACTTGAAGTCTGGAATTGTGATGCCTCCTGCTTTGCTTTACTTTTTCAAGGTTGCTGTGTCTATTTGGGGTCTTTTTTGTTTCCATACAAATTTTTATGATTGTTCTAACTCTGTGAAAATTGCTGTTGGTATTTTGATAGGGATTGCATTTGTGTGGTATAGACATTTTAACAATATTTGTTCTTACAATCCAAGAACATGGAATGTTTTTCCATTTGCTTGTGTCATCTTCTATTTCTTTCATCAGTATAGTTTTATAGTTTTATAGTTTTCAGTATAGTTCTTTCACCATTTTGGTTAGGTTATTCCTATGTATCTTATTGTTTTTGGTATAATTGTAAATGGGATTGTTGTTTTAATTTTTCTTTCTGCTGCTTCATCATTGGTGTATAGAAATGCAACAGATTTCTGTAGATTGATTTTGTATCTTGTGAGTTTACTGAATTCATTTTTCTGGTTTTGTTTTTTAAATTTATTTTTTCATTTTGAGAGAGAGAAAGGGGGGGGAGGGAGGGAGGGAGAGAACAAGCTGGGGAGGAGCAGAGAGAAAGGGAGAGAAGGAATCCCAAGCAGACTGGGCACTGTCTGCACAGATCCCAATGTGGGGCTGGATCTCACAAACCATGAGATCATGCATGACCTGAGCCAAAATCAAGAGTCAGATGTTTAACCAACTGAGAGCCACACAGGTGACTCTGGGTTTCTTATATATATAGTATCATGTCACCTCCAAATAGTGAAAGTTTTACTTCCTCCTTGCAGATTTCGAGGACTTCCAGTACTATGTTAAATACCAGTGGTGAAAATGGACATCCCGGTCTTGTTCCTGACTATAGAGGAAAAGCTCTCCATTTTTCTCCATTGAGGATGATATTAGCTGTGGGTTTTTCATATATGGGTTTTATTATGCTGAGGTATGTTCCCTCTAAACCTACTTTGTTGGATTCATACTTTAAATAACCACATGTGTAGCACACTGTGAAACTTATTCTAGGAAGGATGACACCTTGTTAACAATCAAAATATAATTACTACTACAAAGAGGTAGCACAGGGAATTACCAAAGTTTGAGAAAATCAAAGAATCAAGAAGACTACTATAAAGGGTAAAATTAAACTAGCATTAACAAAACAAAGGAATTAACAAACAGACAAAAAACAGACAAAAAGACCATAAATAGAGAGAACGAAATGATGGTTGCCAGAGGGGAGCAGGGGTACAAAATGGCTAAATAGGAGTGAGAGGTACAGGCTTCCATTATGGAATGAATGAGTCATAGGAATAAAACATGCTGCATGAGGAATACAGCCAATGTTATTGTAATAGCATTGTATGGTAACAGCATTGTATAGCTACACTTGTGGTAAAAGTAGCATAATGTATAAACTTGTAGAATCATTACTTTTCCACCTGAAGCTAATGTAATAATGTAACTAATGTACTAATATAACTAATAGTTTTGTGTCAACTATACTCAAATATAAGCAAATAAATAGATAAATTAACATTTATGAATGATTAGAAGTGAATTTAGATGCCAAAGAAACCAGTTCCAGTAGGGAAAATAACATATGTGAGGGTGAATGACTTTCATTCATTATTTCACTTAATTTTTACAATATCCTATGAGTTGAGACTACTAGTCCTCCCATTTTATGAATAAAGAAATTGATATAAAGGATTAATACATTTTGTAAGTTAAATAAATTTTGCAATTTTACTAAGATATTGGGTCACTTTAACCTCAAAATCTAGGAACTGTGATCTGATCTATATGATACTATATCATTATGTGAATTATGGCTCCATTTTTATCTCTCTTTTATAAAATGTATAAATGATTTTTAATACCTGTGATGGTTAGGATGCAATGAAAAGGACACGTTCTTGTCTGTAGGAGTGAAATTTTGAAGTATCTATCAAGATTTGGTACTCATATATATTTTCAGGTAGCACTTGTATATATGCAAATGAGCATAAAAATGGACTTAGCATTGTAGCAAATGATGTAAAATCGATGGCAAGTCAATCCCCTGAATCTTAATAAACAAAGTAATTATTAAATTATTAGAAGTCTCCTTTGGTATTCCATGAACTCGTTATGAAAGGATGAGTCCCATCTAGAAAATTTATAAGGAATGATACCCGTTGTATATTGTTAACTGAAAAAGAAAAAAAGAAAAATTGCAAAAATATTTTCTGTAGTAAAACTGCATTACTATATTTAAAAAATTGCCTCTGGGTGTGTGAACATGACTGTGTTTGTGAGTGAATATACAGAAAAAAATCTCTGAAAGGATATACTATAAATATTTAATACTGGTTGATTTGAAGATGTGAGGGCAAATAGAGGATGAGTTAGAAAACATAAGGGCCATGCCATCTGACATCATATACCATTGATTTGATAATTGATTCTCTGACATTATTTCTCAAGGCATTAAGTCTATATAACTCTTTAAATTAAAAAATTAAAAAATGAGTTTAAAATACCTTTCTGATTTTTAAAAATATTACGGGGGCGCCTAGGCGGCTCAGTCAGTTAAGCATCTGACTTCGGCTCAGATCTGATCTCATCCTTCATGAGTTTGAGCTCCGCATCGGGCACTGTGCTGACAGTTCAGAACCTGCAGCCTGATTCGGATTCTGTGTCTCACTCTCTCTCTGACCCTCTCCCACTCACACTCTGTCTCTCTCTCTCAAAAATAAAGAAACATTAAAAAAAAATTTTAATATTAAAATTCTTTCTTGACTAATTCATTCTTCTTTGTTCTGGTAGAGATGTATAAATGAATAAAACCTGAGTGCCACCCTCAATGAAGGGTTTACTGTGGTGGAGTTCAGCTCTATATTTAATGAACCCGAAGCAACTGAGAATAACTTATCTCCTGAGTATAGATTGAATGTCATGTGCATATTAGAAAAATTAAATACAGCCAAGGGGAAACCAGGTTGATTGTACACACTGGTAGGCACATTTTTGCTTTTAGTCTCACTGTATTGCTTAGCTTTCTGGAAAGATGGATGTTATGACATCACTATACCATGTAAGACCATCTTGCCTGCATTCTGATTTTCTTTATTCTGGTCTCTCATACATTTATAGAGTGACTAGAGAAGGTAAATTTGTTTTATCTTTGGATAGTATTAATCTTTATCATATCCAGTGAGCTTTGAAATGTTTTACCTTACAGTCAGGAAGCAGTATTCCCTGGAAATTTACTTAAAGCACTCTCAGGGTTACAATAGTAATTTCTTGAAATTTAGGTCACAACAATGTTTATGCTTATATGGAAAGATAAAAGAGATAAAGAAAAATTCCTTTCCTTTTAGCAGAGGCTATATAGCAATCAAGCCTGCATTTTCTCTGTCTGCATAGACAGAGCAAGGGTAAATGAATGATAAAAAGTCTCCTGAAGTAGATTATGAATGCATTGCCTCCAATATTTTAAGCAAATTAAGAAAATCTGGGATTATATTTTTGTCTGGGATCATTAGACATAGCAGAAATAAAGTATGTTTTGTATTTGTGAATAAATGTATTTTTATCTTTCTCCCATTAATAAGGTTATTTTTTGGAATACATTGCCAGGATCTCCAAATTACTACTTCAACATATTTACTATTTTTAATTTTATATTTTAATATTTCAGTTTGTTCAAAAACTATTAACAGTCTCTGTCTTTTGATATGCCAATTTTGCTGAAATGTGTCAAAAATGTGTCTTTTTAAAAAATTTTTTAATGTTTATTTATTTTTGAGAAACAGAGAGACAATGTGAGTGGGGAAGGGCAGAGAGAGAGAGGGAGACACAGAATCTGAAGCAGGCTCCAGGCTCTGAGCTGTCAGCACAGGGCCCAATGTGGGGCTCAAACCCATGAACTATGAGATCATGACCTGAGCTGAAGTTGGAAGCTCAACCTGAGCCACCCAGGTGCCCTAAAAATGTGTCTTTTTCTAAAGGAAGACAATGCTGGTTGTCAAGGAAAAAACATAAAGCAAGGAAAATAAGGCACAATACAATCTTTGACACTTACCACCTACTGACTTCTCCAGTTAATGCTGTAAAAACAAGTACAGACATAAAAAGGAGATCTTTGAAATGTGACAATGCGTAATAAGTGAATTTCATTCTAGTGTATAAAATGTGACATGTGAGAATTAATTACTGATACTAACTTGATTCATATTACATTGCCAGTGATTTTCATTTTTTAAAAAAGTACAATAGCACAAATAAAAGCTGGTTGCTAAGATAAAGAGAGAACAACATAGACAGAAGTCATATAGACTACATTTTAGCAATTTGTGGTTTCTATAAAGTAAATCTTATAGAGAATTTTTTACTTAGTCTTCTAGAAAGAAGGCAATGAGATATTTTGTGATTAAAAAAAAAACTCCTTTATGAGTCCCTTCTTGTACTCAAGTTTAAGAGTGAAAAGACAAAGTGAATATAGTTACAAAACAAAGTTAATTGTTAATTTAAATGAGGGACATAAAAATTATATAAAGGGACTATATTACTGAGATAGCTCTATCGATGTAAATATGGATATCACTGGCTTCAAGTTTTTTTTCCCATAAATTAAGAACTTTACTCTTATTACAGCTAAGACAATTCTAGTCCTATATTTTTATGATTAGAAATACATTTATCTAATGAGCATATTAAAAAGAATGTATATTAAGAATAAAAATGACAGCTATTATTAAGCTCAGGAATTGTGTTTGAGTCATCAGTTTCCAACAAAGCTTTACAACAAACTAAAGTTTATACATGGCATAAAAATTAAAACTCAAAATTAAATATTTCAGTCCTAAAAGCATGCAATCCTGGAAACCTGAAAACAATATCTCAATATCTAAATTACAGATATAATTACTAAATATTGTTGTAGAAATATATAAATAAGAGATGTATTGCACATATAGAAAATTTGGTTACAAGTACAGATGCTATATAAAGTCACTCGTGAGTGGACTTTTAATATAGACTTAAGAATACATTTTTCCTTTTCAACAGAGGATGTGCAAAATATTTCTACTTAATGGGATTGAGTGGATATTGCAAAAAGGCAAACAGGAAAAAAGTTCCATTGGCTTCATTTCATTGGAACTAATAGTGCAAACATTTGATCTTCAATTCCTTTATCATTCACAAACTCTGTTTTGTTTTTCACAGATTTTGCTTAAAGATGATAAAAATCAGTATGCAAAACCATACAATGATTAGAATTTTTTCTCTTGGGCATCTCAGATGACCCAAAGCTTTAGGCTATAATCTTTATCATTCTGCTTAAGGCTTATATGTTAAGTGTCACTGGAAACCCAACCATCATCATCCTTACCTTGACAGACTGTCCTATGTATTTTCTTCCTGTGGAATTTCTCCTTAGAAATTACATTCACCAGTGTGTCTATCCCCAGATTTTGGGGGACAATCATTACTAAAGTTAGGACCATTTCCTATAATGATTGTTTAGCTCAGCTATTTTTCTTCATCTTCATGGGTGTGTCTGAGTTTTTTCTTCTCACTGCCATGTCTTTTGATCGCTACGTTGCCATCTGCAGGCCTCTTCACTACACCACCATCATGAACAAGAAAATCTGCACCCTACTGGTCTTTGGGTCATGGCTGGGGGGATTCCTTACCATTTTCCCACCACTCATGCTCATCCTCCAGCTAGATTTCTGTGCTGCCAATGTAATTGATCATTTCTCCTGTGACTATTTCCCCATTTTACAACTCTCGTGCTCAGATACATGGCTTTTAGAGATGATTGGCTTTTACTTTGCTTTTGTTACTCTGCTCTTCACATTGGCATTAGTGATTCTTTCCTACACGTGCATTCTTAGCTCCATTCTGCGAATCCGTCTGCTACTCAAAGAAAAAAGGTTTTCTCCACATGTTCCTCTCACTTGATTGTCATTTCCATCTCTTATGGGAGCTGTATATTCATGTATGTCAAGCCTTCAGCAAAAGAAAGAGCATCACTGACCAAAGGGGTAGCTATTCTCAACACCTCAATTGCCCTATGTTGAAACCTTTTATTTATACCCTGAGGAACCAGCAAGTAAAACAAGCTTTCAAAACTTTGCTTCATAAAGTAGTGTTTTCTAGAAACAAATGAAAGTATGTATTAACAAGAAAGGATGTTATTGGGAAGATCCACTAAAGGAAAAACAAAATTTTGACTTCTACAATATGCTCCCATAAGCAGCTCACAGATATTTGCAAGGTGCCAGAGTCCAACTCCAGCTTAAGAAACCTTATTTTCTTTCCCCAATGGTTCTTTTCCCAGGGGGTCTGTCGAGAGCAATTCCCCAACAGACAATTCCCCAGGTACTTTTATTAAGGCCAAATTACATAAAATCGGGAGTACAAGAAGTTTCACTGTTGATGGGCAGCCCTGCAGTCCCGATCTGTCCACCGCCTGGGCCCTGCCATCAGGCTGGTAGGATAGCTCAGCTTCCGGCAGCAAGACTGTGCTCATTTGCTTAAGCTTTCTTGTACACTGAAAGTAACTATGTTGTGTCTATCTTTCAAACTATCTGTAGGTTCAATTTCCTCACTGATTTACAATTCTGAATATAGCCAGTAGCTATAAAGTATAAATCATTTTCCTGATTGTTTATTATTTCCAAATAATAAAAAGGTTTTAAAAAGACTTGAGGAAACACTCTTTTAATTGATTTATCCTTAAATTTTATTTTCTGTTACTAATATCACATTTTCCTTTTTTTTTTTTTACATTTCCTTTTTAAAGCTATAAATAATATGGAACAAATTCTCTAACAATTATATTTTTTGCACAATATCTATAGTATCTGTCTAGTTCTTCTCACTCAGCTAATACAGCTGAATGTCTATTTTACTGCTTATAAATTATTTAAAAGTCATATATCTTTTGCTTTCTAGTTATGCTCAGGGTATGTGTTATTTTTTTATATACTCCCCCTTGTTTATTTCTATTATATTTTATAATATGTAAAGACAAATATTTAGGCAGTCACTATTATATTTATGCCACATGAAAGTTTGATAGGACTTTCATGAATAATACTATCTCTTCTTTAGAGAGCAGTTATTCTGTGCTATATGCTCAACTAGGTATGTCCTAGGTATTTAATCTGCACAGCTATATGGCAACATAGACTAATTATATCTTTCTTACAAGTGGGCAAACTGATGTTCAGAAGGGTTGAGTAATTTGCCTTAGGTCTTGAGGCATAACAGCCAGTGTGATAACCTGACTTGAAAAACAAAACAAAGGCAAAAACTTGTGTTTATTTCACATATACTTAAGAATCTGTGGGAACTTGCAAATATCTATAGCTTTTACCTAGGACATGCACAATTTTATTGATGTTTTACACTCACATTATACTACTTGGGCATGATTATATTATTATAGTCTAGTAGGAAAGTAGTAATTCCTAATATTATACTTGGCACATAAACTGGAACTGTAATCGTTCAAAACCAGAAACTCTTCAACTGCCATTACTGGTGAGAAACAGAGGGAGAAGGAAAAAAATTATAAAGTATTAGCCATATTATAATACCAAAAATTCTTACTGAAAGGCAGATTAAATTATTGAAATGCAGATTAAAATATGGAGTAAAGAAAAGACTTAGTACTAGGTAGTAGATTATCAGTTTTTTAAAGATGGCACAGGTTAGAGATGCATTCAGTACAGCTATGTGTTATGAGCTAGGTTGTTAATCTCTGAAAAATACTGTCAGGGGACATGAACTTTCCCCTTAGTGTGGTTGTTTGCTTGCTTTTTTTTTTTTTTCCTGTCTCATCAGACACAGTCCCACAGCTTCCTTTTCTCATTTTAATACTAATGTGTATTATGCTTTATATTCCTTAGTGTTTTGTGTGTAGTTCTGTTCTGGCAATTTGGATTCACTGAATTATCCCCCTGGAGGCAGCAGTGAAGACAATATATAAAACACTAAGTAGCTTATACTATACAGAATCTGCGTAGCAGCCATAGTGGATGGTTTTAAAACATCTTCTGATTTTTTTCCCCTTTTATACATGCATTTCTTTCTCATTCAAAGAAATATATTCCCTCTAGATAAAATGAAAATTTAAGACCAAAATATTAACATAGAAAGCAAAGGGGTTCACGGAGAGGACGTATGTCCAGGAACACTGGTTTCCTTGGATTACAACAATAGCAATTGCTAGTATTTTTTGTATCCAGCCATTCTGCGTGTTAGTGAGCCTGTATGAAAATTAGAGGTAAGTCAGACATATAGAAGGCAATGGAAGTCTCCCAAACCGTATCATTGATTCATCAATTATCAGTTCAACTTTTAATTAGATCAAATAGAGTATTCTGGAGTTTTATTTTGTAACTGGATATATTTTTTTAAATGTAAAGATATGTTAGTATATTTTGGTTTATTATATCAATTTATTCATTCTCTATTAAATAAAATGCAGAAAATTACCATCTCTGTGCTTGTGTTTCTAATTGAATACAAGTTATATCATACTTTCTTTAAGAGAACAGACTTTAATTTAGAGAATCTGTGATTATATTTATCACTTGTCAGCTGTATAAATATATCTAATGTACAAAACCACACTGACCCTGGTGCTTCGTTTGGGAATAAAGATAAAAGTTCCAAAGATGTGTCATAAAGGCTAAATGAGATAGAATATAAAAGTCCTTAGAATTTCATTGGAATCAATAATGGCTTTGCTCAATCACAGATAGTATTAATAATCTTCCCAGACTTGGAAATCAATTTCAACTAAAAGAAAATAAAGTAAATACACCAGCTCTTCTTAAAGCATAGTAAGTGCCACATAGTTTATAGAGCACTTGCATTATATTATTTCAGTTAGTTCCCAAAACACTCTTCAAATTTCAACTCCATGATAAACAGAACTGATGCTTAGGGAAATTGAGTAAAGTCCAAAGTCATCCATTAAGCAGCCCATGCGTATTTTTAACTCACGTTCCTCTAACTGCAGAGCCCACATACACTCTGTGACAGTAATGTACCCTAGAGTGTCATGAATAAGCAATTAATAGTGTTTTGATACCATAATCATTATCAGTTTATGCACTTTCCCTCTTTTCTTTGCTTATTGATGTCTAAATAAAGAACTGAAAGCTTGAGGTTAGGAACTGGTATTTGCCACCAACTCCTACAGGTACAATCCTTCCAGTGGCTCACTAGGTTCTCCGCGGGAGACTTTGCTTTATTCAGTCCCAAAGAAGTTCTTAGAGAACACCTGTGTCATGGCCCAAAGCCCAAGACTGAACATTGCAAGTAAATTTTGAGTAATTATGAAGCAGAACTAGATGTTACCCATGACACTGGATTAATCAATTTTCTTTTCCTCTAATGTATGAGCCTAATCTCTGAACAACTCTTTACTCATGAGGTAAAAAAAAAAAAAAAAAAAAAAAGAGTGATTTGATCATAAAGCACATTGCTTGGAAGCTATGATTTGTGAAGTTTTGCTAATGACCTCTAGCGAAGTTTAACTTAGTAAACAGAAAAAGTTGAAACAATTAGATTCTCAAAGTTATTGCATTACTAAGGGATATGTCCATCCAGGGCAACTGAGACATTAACAACAACAACCAAATTCACCACAAATAAAATGGAATCAGTCTAAGACTCCTAGTTTCTCAAAAAAACATCCTTTTTGTCCGTAATGTATCCTTTAAAACAAATTCCCTTTCTCATCTTGGGCATCAAAGAAGTTATCAGTATCTAGTTTATAAAGGCCCATTGTCTTTTTTTAAAAATTTATTTATTTAAATTCAAGTTAGTCACAATACTAACAGGTCATTGTTAATACTAAATTGGTGGTTAACAACTTTGAAAGGGCTTATGCAGGGGTGCTTTCAGAATGAAACCTTGAAGGTACTTTGTGGCCATCTTATTCAACAAAAATGAAGTATTATTGTTAACTTTCATTTTGAATATGTCAAAGAGCTGTCTCAGGGGTCCTCGAAGGGATTCTTGATTTTGACTAAACAGGTGGAAGATAATATAGAGGTTAACCTAAACCGTGTTCTTCCAGGGGGAAATATGGATCTGCCTTCAGAAACAATAAAGAGGAGTTAAATGCTTAGAGATATCCTTTATCCACTGCATGAATACATCCTTGGGATGGCCTCAGGCTTGAGGAATCATATGCACCTTGTTAAACACTGAAGTTTATTTCTCCCAAAAGGCTGCTGAATGAATGAAGGCCTAACATGTATCAGGCTTAGTTGATGTTGGTAAATGAATACAATTCATTGAATTTTCATTAACATCTTTACATAAATAGTATAGCATATCTCCCCCAAGTCTGTGATAGTGGATCATCTCTTCTAACAGTTCTTTTAAAAAAAATTTTTTTTATGTTTATTTTTGAGAGAGAGACAGACAGAGTGCGAGCAGGGAAGGGGCAGAGAGAGACGGAGACACAGAATACAAAGCAGGCTCCAGGCTCTAAGCTGTCAGCATAGAGCCCGAAGCAGGGCTCAAACCACCAACCGTGAGATCATGATCTGAGCCAAAGTGGGACGATCAGCCCACTGAGCCACCCAAATGCCCCTCTTTTGCAGTTCAAGTGTGTTCTCTGGTCCTACAAAATTGGCCTGTCAGTATTCACTTTCAGATGTTCACATGAAGTCTTCCTTATCTATTAATACCTTTCTTCACAGCTCTTTGTGCATTCCTACAAAGGGTTTAATCAGTAGCCAGAATGTGTAAATCTGTCATGGTATAATTTTTCAAAAATGTTTTAAAATTGATAGGAATGTAAGAGGAAAAAAGCAAAAGCAAAAAAAAAAAAAACAACCTTGAAATTGTGGTAAAAATACAGTGCACTGACACATTATTACCTATGGAAGAGTAATATACACTATTTTTATTCCTGGATCTCCAATGCCAGTAAAATAGTACAGAAATTTCAATTTTCAGAATGATATTTTCTATTGGATAAGAATGCCTTTTGGGACTTCCAGGTGTTAGGAAAAACTAGCACTTTCAATGAAAAGGAAACCCTGATCAAAGACAAGTGATGTTATTGAGCAGAAATGATCTTAATTAAAAGAATGAACGTTAAAGAAGTTTAATGAAAGTAATTTTATGTATTTAAAGATTATTTATTTATTTTGAGAGAGAAAGAGAGAGAGAGAGAGAGACAGTGTAAGTTGAGGAGGGGCAGAAAGAGGAAGAGAGAGAGAATCCCAAGCAGGCTCTGGGCTGGCAGCATGGGGCTTGACCCCAAACCATAATCTCATGACCTGAGCCAAAACCAAGAGTTGGACACTCCACCTACAGAGCAACCCAGGCGCCCTTAAGGAAAGTAATTTTAAAATAATATTTTATGATGTTTTTAAAAATTATATATCCAAAAATATTGGGCTCCTTTACATGTCCTTTGTTATAAATTTACTCAGTACAGGGAATTTAGGTCCAGTAGGTAAATACACTCTGAAAAGTAGATAAAGTAGGCAACTACAGCTTGTAAAAGAAAGACACAACCTACATAATGCAGGTAGGAATTGGACATACAATGGAGAATCTCACCTGTTGGTGTGATTCAACAACAAACTCAACATCACTTAATTAATGAATTAAACAAGTGTTTATTTTAAGCCTACTGTGACTCTTCTGGGCATTAGATTGTGTTACATGGTTTTGAAGGCAACACTGCATCCTAACTTTCAGACACACACAATGTGGTGAGGAGTTCACAGGAGGTGTCAGCACAGATGTTTGGTGGATTGGGAAGAATAAGTCTAAGATTCTTAGGGGACTGACTCCTACTAAGGGTATTAAACCTAGTGTTGTGAAGTTGGGAAGAAGGTGATTTGAGGTGTCATTGAAATCCGCTACCCACAAGGCTAGTTACCTATACATATTTTATTTAAGGCAAGTTTCACAATCATTCTCAGAAAGATTACTGTTACTAAGGAGAGGCAGAGAAACTAAGCGGCCATTGGCAGCCATTGGTAGCAGTGTTGAAGTGCAGCAAATTTCTACATGTGGTGATTGTATCTCAGCTGATTGAGAGAAGTGAATTGTTGGAGGGCAGAGAGTGTGATGGAGTGCAGGAAGCAGATACACCATGGTGGCGAGAGGTCACCATGGTCATAAAGTGGAAAAACAAAGCTAAGATTTTCACAGGTACGATACATCCAGGTGATTCCACCTCATTTTTGTTGTTATTGTCCCTATGTGATTCTCTCCATGTTCATTTATTCATTACTATTTATTTTAGGTAAATCTTTTAAAAAAAGACACCATCTAATCCCAGAGGTTTTCAGCTCAGGGGTTAGAGAACATTTTCTCCACTGAGCAATCTTATTATGGCTTTTTTAAAATACTAAGCATGTTTCTAAACGCTTCATATATATATATATATTTTTTTAATTTTTTTTAACGTTTATTTATTTTTGGGACAGAGAGAGACAGAGCATGAACGGGGGAGGGGCAGAGAGAGAGGGAGACACAGAATCAGAGGCAGGCTCCAGGCTCTGAGCCATCAGCCCAGAGCCCGACGCGGGGCTCGAACTCACAGACCGCGAGATCGTGACCTGAGCCGAAGTCGGAGGCCCAACCAACTGAGCCACCCAGGCGCCCCACGCTTCATATATATTAACTCATTTAATACTCATGATGACTTTGTAAGATAGGCCTGTATACAGAGAAATAAACTGTATTTATACAAGTAACACAGAGAGACCACATGGCTTCATACCTAATAAGTGGCTTGGAATCAAACCTAGATATCGTCACTCTTCCTTACGGAAATAACTATGATAATATCATTTAAATTTTGTTTTAAAAAAAGAAATTAAAACTCACTATTTTGAAACCATATGCAAATAAAGAAATTAAACTATTTACCCCATCTTCTTGCAGAGCACTTATGTAACTCTTTAACTGAGGGAAATTCTTCAACAACAACAATATTTTAAATAGAAGGACAAATCATTTGTATAGGAACATGGGTCATAATAATTACACATAGGCTGAAAAATTATAAAATATTGCCAGGGATTCAGATGTGATCAAGCTCAGTTCTAAGCTCTTCCAGCTTAAATTATTTTCTGCCTCTTTCTTGCCTGTAACTCTAACACCTAAGGTTGCTGGTAGTGATGACTGTAATATATCTGACTTTGTGAGGTACTAGGAAGAATTGTAAAAGCTGAGCGTTAGCAAAAGTTGATCAATGCTGAAGGACAAAACACACTCTATATTAAAAAATACAGTATCTTTCCATTTTTTAGGATTCTCAGTGTAATTAAAGTTTAAGTTACAGAGAAAAAGAAACTGGTGTACAATTGGAACAAAAGCACAAAGTAGTTCTCACTGGAAAGAAACGTCACGGGCATGTCTCTGAAAGTTAAAAGGTAATATTTGGAGTCAGAAAAGCCTGGGGAAAAAACCCTGCTCTAGCACTTCAAGTTTTGTGATATTGAACGTTTTCAAACCTGCCTAAACAAGCGTTTTCTCCTACAAAACAGAAGAAATTAACAGGTCATTGCTATTATCAATTCACTTAAAATTTCCCCTGCAGAGGAAATGACATACTATTTAAGCAAAATTCTGGCTTCACACTTGGACCTTTGTTAACCACTCTTCGAGTTTGTTCCTTGGGCTTTCTTCTGGAGGTTTGGAGAAAACAATAAATAAGCAACTGAGGAATGAGAAACCACACAGAAATAGCAGAGTTTATCCTCCTGGGATTGTCAGATGACCCACAGCTTCAGGTGGTGATCTTTGTCTCTCTGCTCGTCACCTACATGCTCAGCATCACTGGCAAACTGACCATTATCACCCTTACCCTGCTGGATTCCCACCTCCAGACCCCCATGTATTTCTTCCTCAGAAACTTCTCCTTATTAGAGGTTTCATTCACAACTGTCAGCATACCCAAGTTCCTGGGCACCATGATGACTGGAGATAAAACCATTTCCTTTAATGACTGCATTGCTCAGCTATTTTTTTACATTCTCTTGGGAGTCACTGAATTTTACCTTCTGGCCGCCATGTCCTATGACCGTTAGTTACATTGCCATCTGCAAACCTCTACATTACATGACCATCATGAATCACAGAGTCTGCATACTCCTTGTCTTCTCTTCGTGGCTAACGTCATTCTTAATCATATTCCCCGCACTCATGTTGCTCCTAAACCTTAATTACTGTAGGTCTAATATTATAGACCATTTTACCTGTGATTATTTTCCCCTGCGGCAACTTTCCTGTTCAGACACAAAATTCTTAGAGGCGCTGGGGTTTTCCTGTGCTGTGTTCACGTTAATGTTCACTTTGGCCTTGATATTTCTGTCTCACACACATATCATCAGAACAATTTTAAGAATTCCTTCTACCAGTCAGAGGAAAAAGGCCTTTTCCACATGTTCATCCCATATGATTGTCATCTCCATCTCCTATGGCAGCTGCATTTTCATGTACATTAATCCATCAGCAAAAGACACAGTGTCTCTGAGCAAGGGAGTTGCTGTGCTAAACACCTCAGTGGCCCCCATGCTGAACCCATTTATTTACAGCCTAAGGAATCAGCAAGTCAGGCAAGCCTTCATGGACAAGGCAAGGAAGATAGTATTTTTCTCAAGCAAATGAAATGCTGTGGTGTCATATATTAGACACACACTTGCACAGCAATTTAAAATATACAAACATGAAATTCAAGGAACTTCTTCAAATCACAATGGCCTTCCTGTCATCCTTATACTTTTGTTCTCTGTTTTTAACAGCTTACAAGCACTATAATATATTTCCCATTCAATTGCAGTAATTTCATACGTCTTTCTAAAGGTTCCATTTTCTGAACACTTTGTTAGATGCAACTTCTCGAGCAATAATTGTTTTATAAAATAAAGTTGTACTTTAAGTTTTGTTTAGGAAAACCATTATCACCAGGAATGGAGGGGACACTGTGTAAATACTGTTATGATATTTTACTTACTCTATACAGAAAACACAATTTTATTATTTCATTGATATTTGACAGAATTTCTCTTAAACATCTTGCCACTTCTCTAGGGAAAAAATTATTTAACTGCCATGTGATTTATAGAACATGTGAATGCTTTCATTTAAAAACCAAGAAATACTGCTCACTTAATGGAGTATGTGCATGTAATTTACCTATTGGCTAAAAGAAGTGTAGATCTTTAACAATATAAATACATCTTCATATTTCCAAATCCTGTACTCAGTAGATATAGGTAGATATACAGGTAAATATATATATGCATATACATGTGTACACATATTGTGTGACAATAGTGAAGCAATATCTGTTTTAGATATGTAAGATAAGTCACTTTCTCTAATTCCATGGAGGGTAAGCTCCATTTTCTGACTATGCTGAAATACATATGTATAGCTTCTTTAGTTTTGGACAAGTTTCCAACAGGACATGTATCTAAATTATTTAATGCCTAAACAAAATCATTTAGGTTTCATAGAAAATAAAAGCTTCATAAGAAGAAAATTTATCCATTTCATATAAAATAAAATATCACCTGATAATATTCTTCCACTCACTCTATGTAAGGCATAAGTGCCTAAAGTATTTTGGAAAGATGTGTATGTGTGTGTGTGTGTGTGTGTGTGTGTGTGTGTACATTAAATAAGAATTGTGGAAACTTAAAATGTAATCTAAATTATATGAACTACTTTTTAGTAATAGAAAATATACTACAATCCTAATTAGTAGCCCAACATGCCTAATGATCACTATGCAATTTATTCAATTGAGGAATATATCACAGGAGTTGTTGAGAAACAAACAAAATAAATTACAGAAAAATGAAGGAGACTCAAAATGTAAGGGAAAACCTATGCATGGTTTCTCAATTTCATCTTCTCTGAAGTATAATTTGTATGCTAAATAAGGCAAATGGTTGGCAAACTGAGGGTTTCTATAACCTCTCAACATATACTTCCCCATTGATAAGGCAGGTGTCAGATAAATCTGGCATATATAATGTACTTAGGGATGGAAATGAACCTGTCAGGCATATAGTATAAACAGCTAACAATAAATAGCAGTGATTGTTATTGTTAATATTGGTCTTTATATCTAACCGCTATAGTTTGGAATCAGTACAAATTATATTTATTAAGTGGTGAGAATATTTAACACAAAATCTACCCTCTTATTTCTCAAAAGCACAATATAGTATTAACTGTAAGCAAATGTACTACAGCAAACAATGTTCTTCAACAATATTCATCTTCAACATTCTCAGAACTTATTCCTCTAACAGAACTTAACTTTTTTCTTCTTAATGTGTATTTTTGAGTGAGTGAGAGAGTGAGAGAGAGAGAGAGAGAGAGAGAGAGAGAGAGAGAGAGACAGAGCATGAGTGGGGGAGGGGCAGAGAGAGAGGGAGACAAAGAATCCAAAGCAGGCTTCAGGCTCTGGGCTGTCAGCACAGAGCCTGACACAGGGCTTGAACTCATGGCCAAAATATCATGATGTGAGCCAAAGTCAGACACTTAACCAACTGAGCCACCCAGGAGCCCCACAGAATGGAACTTTATAGCAGCTACCATCAATTCCCCATTGGCCACTCCAACCTGTCCCAAGGCAGCCACCATCTATCCTCCATTTCTATGAGTTTGACCAATTTTAACACTTCATAAAAGTGGATTTATCCTTTTTGTGTTCTTCTGTCATGTGACTGACTTATTTCATCTAACCTAATGTTCTCCAAATCCATTAACACTGTCACATATTGTTAAAAAAAGAGGAAAGAAAAGAGAAGGAAATGAACAAGCACAAAATGACCAGTTTGTTCTGCTGGGCCTTTATGATGATCCTGATCTTCTGATTGTGATTTTCATCTTTTTATTCATCACATACATATATGTGTCACTGGAAACCTGACTAATCATCACTCTAACCTGGTGATGATCTATGGATCTACACATGCCTATGTATTTCTTGCCTGGAACTTCTCTTTCTTAGAACTCTCCTTTACAACTATATATATTCCTAGATTTCTGAGGGCAATTATTACCAAAGACAAAAACATTTCTCATAATAATTGTATAGCGCAAGAATTTTTCTTTCTTTTCATGGAGGTGGCTGAACTTCCCATCCTAATTGCCATGTCCCTTGACCACTATGTTGCCATTTGCAAACCCCTTCATTACACAACCATCAAAAACAGGAATCTCTGCAACCTGTTTACGCTCTGTGCATGACTGGGCATGTTTCTGGTCATTTATGCTACCCCTTATACTTCTGCTCCAGCCGGATAACTGTGCTTCTAATATCACTGACCACTTTGCATGTGACTATCTTTCCCTTGTACAACCATATTCTCAGATGCACGGTTCCTAGAAGTAATTGGCCTTTACTTTGTTTGGATTACTTCGCTATTCACTTTGGCGTTTGTGATTTTGTCCTACATGTATATCACATCTGTCAGTCAGACAAAAAAAGGTTTTCTCCTCTTGTATTTCTCACATGATTGTTACCTCCATTTCCAAATATGCTAATTATTCTGCAGGAAAAAAGGCCATCACTGACAAAAGTAGTAGCTATTCTCAATAACTCCTTTGTCCCCATGTTGAAACACTTCACGTACCCCTTAAGGAACCAGAAAGTACACAAACCTTCAAAGATATGGTCCTTAAATTACTGTTTCACACAAATACATCAAAATTTTGATTAAGATGAATTAATATTATCATGAATATTTAATAAGAGAAAATGAAATTTTAACCTTCTAATCTCCACTATCTTGCTATATACAGCTATAGGAAATCTTGAGTTCATTAGCTAAACATTCCAAGTTCCCATGTAAATGATTTATGATTGTGAACATAAAACCAGTGGTTATGGAACACAAATCATTTTTCTTACTATTCTAAGTAATAAAAATATTCAACTAAAAATACCAATTCCAAAAGATATATGCAGCCCTGCAGTTTTTGGAGCATTATTCACAAAAACCAAGATATGGAAGCAACCCAAAGTGCACACTCATAGATGAATGGATAAAGAAGACATTATACACACATGCACACAGACACACACACACACACACATATACAATGAAACATTATTCAACTATAAAAGAGGATGAGATATTGCTATTTAAAACAACATCGATGGACATAGAGGAGATTATGCTACATAAAATATGCCAGACAAAGACAAATACCACCTGATTTCACTTATATATAGAATCTAAAAAAAAAAAAAAATTAACAAACAACCAAAGCTGAAACAAACTCATTATTACAGACAACTAATTGATTTTGCAAGATGGGAGGGGTTGGGGTGATGGGCAAAATAGGCAAGAGGAGTGGGAGGTATAGGCTTCTAGTTAGGGAATAAATAGGTCATGAGAATAAAAGGTACAGAATAAGGAATACAGTCAATGCTTTTATAAATGTGTGGTATTGTGACAGGTGGTAGCTATTCTTACGGTGAACACAGCACAGTGTATGCACTTGCTGAACTGCAGTATTATAACCTGAAACTCGTGTAACTTTGTGTGTCATCAATACTCAAGTAAAAACAAAGCAATAAATATAAATAAAGTATCATTGATGAACGAGTAGAAGTGAACTGAAGTGCCAACGTTTTCCTCATTTCCAACAGGGTAAAGATCATATGTGACTGTGAATGCCCTAAAGGAGAAGAAAAAGTAAGATTATTACAACAAATACACAAATAAAACCGCAGGTATTCTGGAGTGGAAAAAGTGAGGGTGGATGGTAAGAAGTGAGTCTGAAATGGCAGAAAGGGGTCAAATATTACTGTGCCTTAGCCCTGTTAAATTTAGACATATATATATTGAGGGTACTAAGAAACCTTTTTTTTCCCCTGAAAAATGAGAAGTATGAGACCACACGAAAGGACACAGAAGGCATCATGTAAAGTGAAATGACTCAGACCAAGAAAGAAAAATGCCATATGATTCTCCTCATAAGTGGCTGTTAAAAAAAAAAAAAAAGTAAACAAACCAAAAGCATAATCATATCTGTAAATACAGAGAAAAAACTGATAGTTGCCAGAGGATGGGGGGGGATGGGTAGGAAAATGGGGGAAGGGGAGAGGGAGATACAGACTTTGTTATGGAATGAATAAATCATGGAAATAAAAGACACCAAAAGGATTACAGTCAATGATATTGTAATAGCAAGTAATGGGAGCTGGTAGCTATACTTGTGTGAACACAGTGTAATGTATAAACTTGTCAAACACTAAGCTGTACACCTGAAACTAATGTAACAGCGTGTGTGCACTATAATCAAATTAAAAAAAAAACTCAACAATAACTTGAAAAAGAGAGCATAAGTAAGTTTGTTGAACACAGAACAGGCATTTTCAAGGCATAATGAGATCCACAGTTGGGTCACAAGGAGTACAGATGTAGTAAGCTGGTTGGGGCTGACAGGTGACAAGATAAAGGATTTCTGGGAAGATTTTTCTATCTGGCAGAGGATTTCATCCAAATGTTTTTGGGAGAGGGTGGGCAATAACCTAACACTCAAGTCTGAATGTTTTTATGTTTTATGATTTTTTATAACAAATTTGGTAACCAGTGAGGACATTTTCATTTTAAAGTTAATAATAAAAATGCACAACAAAAATAAATGAAATAAGTTGTTTATGTATTCATTCTACTTTATACAAGTGGGGATTGTATCAATTAATAAAGCTTTGGTGCCACCTTCAATGAAGAGTCCACTACCATGTGGCTCAGCTCTGTATTTAAAGAGTCCCAAAGGAACTGAGAATAAATTACCGCCCAAATGTAGACTAAGTGCCATGGGCATATTAGGAAAAGTAAGTACAGCCAAAGGGAAACCAGGGTGATTGTATATGCTAGCAGGTACACTTTTGCTTTTACCTCACTGTATCACTTAGCTTTCTGGAAAGACGCGTGTCATGGCATCACTACACATCTGAGTTTATCTGTCCTTGCACCTTTCCTTTCTTGACCGAGGTCTCTTGGGGGATTTATACAGTGACCAGGGAAGGTAAAATTGTTTTATCTTTGGATAGTAGTCAATCTTCCTCTTATCCAGGGAGCTTTGAAATGTTTTAACTTCCAGTCATAAGGCAGTATTCCCTGGAAATCACTTAAAGAACTCTCAGAACTTAAGAACTTCATTAAGTTCAGGTCAGAACAATGTTTGTGGTTATATGGAAAGATAAAAGTGATAAAGAGAAATTCCTTCACTTAGAGCAGAGGCTATAGAAAGCTTGCATGCACTCAAGCCTGCCTTTTTCTCAGTATGAGAGGCTTTTACATAACAGAGGCATGGGAGAACTGATGACAAAGTATCCTGAAGTAGTTTATGAATGCATTCTCTCTCACATATTAAGTAAATAAGAAAATCTGGTGTTGTATTTATGACTGGAATCATTAGACATATCAAAACGTAAGTATGTTCCAGATTTGTCAATAAATGTGTTTATCTTTCTCCCATTCCAAAGGTTACTTTGTTGGAATAAAGCAGGGTGATTCCCAATTTATCATATCAGCATATTTACTAAAACAAATTTTATATTTTAGCATTCCAGTCATGTTTCAAAATACAATAATAGTCTCTGCCTTTTGATCTGCCGATTTTGCTGGTATGTTGCAACAAATATGTGTCTGTTCCTAAAGGAAGAGAATGCTGATTGTCAGGAATAAAGAAAAGAAAATAAAAAGACACAATACAAGCCTGAAAGTTACTCCTACAGACTTATCCAGTTCACCCCATAGGGGAAAAAAAAAATACAGCAAATATTATTGAGGACTTAGACCGTAGATAAAATCTGATTGATTTTTAAGAATAAAAAGAGAAAAAGACAGGTAAAAGTAATATAATTTACATTTTAGAAATTTGTGGTTTCTATAAACTAAATTTTACAAAGAATTTTATTTATTCTACTTATTTAGTCTCCTAGAAAGACAATGAAAGGTTTTGTTATCAAAAACACTTGTCAGTTCCTGCTTGCCCTCAGACAAATTTGAGAGTTTTAAAAGATAAATCGTGGAAAAAGAAAAAACAGAAAACAGTTGTTAATTTAAATAAGGAACATAAAAATGACATAAGTGAAACAGTATGCTGTCAAAATGTATTATTGATATAGCTCTACCTATGTGAGTATTAACTAATATCTCTGGCTTTAGTTTTCTTTCTCATAAATAGAGAACTTTACTCTTATCTATCACTAAGGAAATTCTAATATTTCCTGATAGACAACACATTTATTTCCTCTGCTCATATTTAAAAGAATATATATTAAGAATAACATTAATCATAGCTACTATTAAGCTCAGGAATTGTGATTTGGTCATCAGCTTCTACCCAATTTTATAAGACAATAAGGTTTGTAAATGGCATAAAAATTAAAACTCAAAATTGGACATTTTGGTCCTAAGAACACAGTCTTAGAAACTGGAAAACAATGTCTCAATATCTAAATTAGAAACAGAGTAAGTATTGTTGCAGAAACATATTTCCTTTGACTCAGGAGACATATCTAGGAAATGTTGTTAAAGCTAATGTCAGAGACATTGTTGCCTGTGCCCTCCTCTAGAATTTTTATGGTTTCAGGTCTCCCATTTAGGTCTTTAATCCATTTGGAGTTTGTGTATGGTCTAAGAAAGGGGTGTATTTTCATTCTTTTGCATGTCCTGACCAGTTTTCCCAATACCATTTGTTGAAGAGACATTCTTTTTCCCATTAGATATTCTTTCCTGCTTTGTCAAGCCAAGAAACACACTCTTAACCATAGAGAACAAGTTTATGGTTACCAGAGAGGAGGTTTGCAGAGGGATGGGTAAAATAGGTGATGGGGTTTAAGGAGTTCATTTGTCAGGATGAGCATTGGGTGATGTATGGAACTCTGGAATCACTATATTGTACACCTGAAATGAATATAACAGTGTATGTTAACTATACTGGAATTAAAATAAAATGAAAATGAATAGCTAAATATTAAAAGATGTAGTGCACTATTAGAAATTTGGTTACAAATTTGCTCACAGGTATAGATGTGGTATACAGTCACTCATGAGGGGACTTTTAACATAGATCTGTGAATACATTTTTCCTTTTCAACAGAATGTGCAAAATGCTTCTGCTGTAATGGGACTGAGTGGATATTGCAAAAATGCAAACAGGAAAAAAGTTCCATTGGCTTCATTTCTTGGGGCTAATAATACAAACATTTAAATCTTCAACTCCTTTACTATGCACATTTTCTTTCTGTTTTGTTTTGCAACAGATTTTGCTTAAAGAAAATAAAAAATCAGCATGAGAAACCATACAGTGATTACAGAATTTGTTCTCTTAGGCATCTCAGATGACCCAAAGCTTCAGATTATAATTTTTATCTTTCTGTTTATGGCTTATGTATTAAGTGTCACCGGAAACCTAACCATCATCATCCTCACCTTAACAGACTTTCATCTCAAGACTCCTATGTATTACTTCCTGAGGAATTTCTCCTTCTTAGAAATTACATTCACCAGTGTGTCTATCCCCAGATTTTTGGGGACAATCATTACTAAAGTCAAGACCATTTCCTATAACGATTGTTTAGCTCAGCTATTTTTCTTCATCTTCATGGGTGTGTCTGAGTTTTTTCTTCTCACTGCCATGTCTTTTGATCGCTACATTGCCATCTGCAGGCCTCTTCACTACACCACCATCATGAACAAGAAAATCTGCACCCTACTGGTCTTTGGGTCATGGCTGGGGGGATTCCTTACCATTTTCCCACCACTCATGCTCATCCTCCAGCTAGATTTCTGTGCTGCCAATGTAATTGATCATTTCTCCTGTGACTATTTCCCCATTTTACAACTCTCGTGCTCAGATACATGGCTTTTAGAGATGATTGGCTTTTACTTTGCTTTTGTTACTCTGCTCTTCACATTGGCATTGGTGATTCTTTCCTACATGTGCATTCTTAGCACCATTCTGAGAATCCCGTCTGCTACTCAGAGGAAAAAGGCTTTCTCCACATGTTCCTCTCACTTGATTGTCATTTCCATCTCTTATGGGAGCTGTATATTCATGTATGTCAAGCCTTCAGCAAAAGAAAGAGCATCACTGACCAAAGGGGTAGCTATTCTCAACACCTCAATTGCCCCTATGTTGAACCCTTTTATTTATACCCTGAGGAACCAGCAAGTAAAACAAGCTTTCCAAAACTTGCTTCATAAAGTAGTGTTTTCTAGAAACAAATGAAAGTATGTATTAACATGAAAGGATGTTATTGGGAAGATCCACTAAAGGAAAAACAAAATTTTGACTTCTACAATATGCTTCCATATCCATCTCACAGATACTTGCAAGGCTGTGCTCATTTGCTTAAGCTTTCTTGTACACTGAAAGTAACTATGTTGTGTCTTTCTTTCAAAGTGTGTATACGTTCCATTTCCTCATTGATTTACAATTCTGAATAGAAAGGCAGTGGATATAAAACATACCATTTTGCTGATTGCTCCAAATAGTAAAAATATTGTATACTATAATGGCTAATGGAGTAAAATGTTTTAAAAACATACTCTTTATATTTTATTTTCTTGTACTAATATCTTTCTTTCTTAAAGTTATAAAATATATGAAATACAGTATCTATAACAACCATATTTTTTGCATACTATCTGCAGTATCTAATTCTTTCCACTCTGATATAGGCTTGAGTGTTTACTGTATATAAACTATTTGAAAGTCATATGTCTTTTATTTTCTACTTATGCTTAAGGCATACATTGTCTTATTTTATATGCTCTCCTTGTTTATCTGTATTATATTGAAACATATGAGATTGATAAACATTAGGCAGTCACCAAGACATGGCACCTGGAAGTTTGATAGGAATTTCACAAATAATAGTATCTCTTTTGTAGAGAATATTTACTCTATGCCATTTGCTCAACTAGATATATCCTAAATCATATCATATTTAGCTGTCACAGCTATATGGCAAATTTTAGTGATTATCTATTTTTCACACATGTGTAAATTCTAAGCTGGAGGAACTTGCCCAAGGTGTTGAGCTATCACAGTCAATGTGATAACCTGATTTGAAAAATGAAACAAAATGACAAAAACTTGTGTTTGCTCTATTGTGTACATTTTTCAAATCTAGAGACCTGCATATTTTGCATAGCTTTTACTACAGACCAGCACAATTTTATTGGTGTTTTGCACTCACATTATCTCATTTGGCCATGATTATATGATTATAGTCTGGTCAGGGAAGGTACTCATCCCTAATATTGTCGTTGGCATATACTTTGGAACACTAATCAATCAAAAGAAGAAACGCTTCAACTGCCATTGCTGGTGCCACCAGAGTGACAAAGACAAAATATAAAGTACTAGCAGTATTATAGTCCCAAAATTCTCTGTGGAAGGCACATTAAAGTTAATGGAGCCAACGAATGACTTAATACAATGTGGTAGATTCTCAGTTTTTAAAAATGGCATGGAGGAGAGATGCATTTGGTAGAGAGCTGATGTAAGAATTAAGATATTTTATAGTAATCTCTGTCTGGAAAATAATCTGTTGGTCTCCGTTTCTCAAGAGAAACAAATCACACTACAAGGTTGTTATTTTTTTCTGTCTCATCGGACACTGTCCCCCAAGCTTCCTTTTCAAATTTCTGTACAAATGTGTTCTGCTTTATATTCCTTAGTGTTTTGTGTCTAGTCCTGTCCTGGCAATTTGATTCACTGAATTATTCCCCTTGAGCCAGTGGCAGAGAATAGATAAAACATAAAGTAGCTTATGCTACATAAAATCCATGTAGGAACTGTACCAGACAGTTTTAAAACACCTTCTGAAATTTTTCTCTTTCATATATTTGCTCCTTTCTCACCCTCTTTCCTCAAAGAAATCTATTCCCTCTAGATAAAATGGAAAATTTAAGTCAAAAACATTAACAGTAGAGAGCAAATGTGTTCAGTGAGAGGAACTGTGTTCAGGACACTGATTTCCCTGGATTACAACAATGGAAACCACTAATATTTTTTATATTTCAGCCATTCTGCATATCAGTGAGACTGTATGAAATCAAGGTAAGTAGGACATAGGGGAGGGAATGGTAGTCTCTCAAACCTTATCATTGATTCATTACTTATCAGCTCAAAGTTTAAGCATATTAAATAGGGTATATTGGAGTAGTATTTTGCAACTGGATATATTTATAAATTAAAGAGATCTTAGTATATTTTATTATATAAATTTATTCCTTTTCTTAAATAAAAAGCAAGAAATTACCACTCTATGCCTGTGTTTCTAATTTAATATAGACTATGTAGTACTTTCTTTAAGAGAACAGACTTTAATTTTAGGTATTCTCTGATTAAACACTTGTTAGCTATACGAATATATCTAAGGTACAAAAACACACTGACCCTAATGCTTCATTGGGAATAAAGATAAAACTTCCATAGATGTGTCCTAATGGCTATATGAGATAGAATATAAACGTCCTTAGGATTTCATTGGAATAATGGTTTTGGTCAATTACAGTTAACTATGAATATTCTGCCCAAAGTTGGAAATCAATTTCAACCAAAAGAAAATAAATACACCAGTTCTTCTTAAAGCATAGTAAGTGCCACATGGTTTATAGAGCACTTGCATATATATTATTAAATTCATTCTGAAGATGCCCTTGAAATTTTAACTCCATGATAAACAGAAAAAAACTGATGCTTAGGGAATTTAAGAAACTGCCAAAGTCACACTTCCATTTGTATCTTCAAATCACATTCTCTAATTGCAGAACCCATATACTTTCTGTGATAGTAATTTACCCTAGACTGTCATGAATAAGACATTAAGTGGTTTTTTTTTAATGTTTATTTATTTTTGAAAGAAAGAGAGAGAGTGAGTGGGGAAGGGGCAGAGAGAGACACACACACACAGAATCTGAAGTAGACTCCAGGCTCTGAGCTGTCAGCACAAAGCCCAATACAGGGCTCCAACCCACAAACCACGAGATCATAACCTGAGCCAAAGTTGGATGCTTAACCAGCTGAGCCACCCAGGCACTCCAAAAATTAATAGTGTTTTGATATCATAATCTTATTATCACTTTATGTACTCTTCCTCTTTGCTTATTTTTGTCTAAATAAAGAACTGAAAGTTTGAGGTTAGGAGTTGGTATTTGCCAACAATTCCTACAGGTAAAATCCTTCCAGCCACTCATTGGTTTCTCCAGGGGAGTCTTAGCTTTATTCAGACCAAAAGAAGTTCTTAGTGAACACTTGTGCCATGGCCCAAAGACCAGCAAGATTGAACATTGAAAGTAAATTTAGAGTAATTATGAAGCCAACCTAGATGTTACCCACAACACTGAATTAAACAATTTTCCTTTCCTCTAACGTATCAGCCAAAATGCTGAAGAACTCTTTACTCATAAAGTTAAAAAAAAAAAAAAAAAGAAAGAAAGAGTGATGTGATCATAAAGCACAATGCTTGGAAGCCATGATTCATGAAGTTTCTCTAATGATCTCTAATAAGGTTTAACTGAAGAGTGAATTTAGTAAACACAGAAAAAGTTGAAACAATTAGCCTCTCAAAGTTATTGTATTACTAAGGGATATGTCTACCCAGTGCAACTAGGACATTATTAACAACCACAAAATGCACCGCAAATAAAATGGAATCAGTCTAAGGCTCTTAATCTCTTAAAGGAACATCCTTTTGGTTCTTCACATATCCTTTAATACAGAGTCCCTTTCTCATCTTGGGCATCAAAGAAGTTATCAGTTTCTACTTTATCTAAAGGGTCATTGTTAATACTAAATTGATGGTAAAAAATTTGAAAGGGCATTAACTAGGGGTCCTTTCAGAATGAAACCTTGAAGGTACTTTGTGGCCATCTTATTCAACAAATATGAAGTATTATTGTTAACTTTCATTTTGAATATGTCAAAGAGCTGTCTCAGGGGTCCTTGAAGGGATTCTTGATTTTGACTAAAAGGGTGGAAGATAATATAGAGGTTAACCTAAACCGTGTTCTTCCAGGGGGAAATATGGATCTGCCTTCAGAAACAATAAAGAGGAGGTTCCTCAAAAAATTAAAAATAGATCTACCCTATGACCCAGCAATAGCACTGCTAGGAATTTACCCAAGGGATACAGGAGTACTGATGCATAGGGGCACTTGTACCCCAATGTTTATAGCAGCACTCTCAACAATAGCCAAATTATGGAAAGAGCCTAAATGTCCATCAACTGATGAATGGATAAAGAAATTGTGGTTTATATACACAATGGAGTACTACGTGGCAATGAGAAAGAATGAAATATGGCCCTTTGTAGCAACGTGGATGGATCTGGAGAGTGTGATGCTAAGTGAAATAAGCCATACAGAGAAAGACAGATACCATATGTTTTCACTCTTATGTGGATCCTGAGAAACTTAACAGAAACCCATGGGGGAGGGGAAGGGAAAAAAAAAAGAGGTTAGAGTGGGAGAGAGCCAAAGCATAAGAGACTGTTAAAAACTGAGAACAAACTGAGGGTTGATGGGGGGTGGGAGGGAGGGGAGGGTGGGTGATGGGTATTGAGGAGGGCACCTTTTGGGATGAGCACTGGGTGTTGTATGGAAACCAATTTGACAATAAATTTCATATACTGGGGAAAAAAAGAAACAATAAAGAGGAGTTAAATGCTTAGAGATATCCTTTATCCTCCGCATGAATACATCCTTGGGATGGTCTCAGACTTGAGGAATCATATGCACCTTGTTAAACACTGAAGTTTATTTCTCCCAAAAGGCTGCTGAATGAATGAAGGCATAACATGCATCAGGCTTAGTTGATGCTGGTAAATGAATACAATTCATTGAATTTTCATTAACATCTTTACAAAAATAGTATAGTATACCTTCCCCAAGACTGTGATATTGATCATCTCTCCCTACAGTTTCTTTAAACATGTTCTCTGACCCTACAAAACTGGGGTATCAGTACTCATTTTCAGTGATGTTCACATGAACCCTTCCTTACCTATTATAACTTCCTTCATAGCTTTTCGTACATTCCCTCAAAGGTTTCATCAGTAGCTAGAGTATGAAAGTCAATCATGGTATTATTTTTCAGAAAAGTCTTAAAATTGAAAGGAAACACGGGAGAAAAAAAGACTATGCAAAAAAGTTTAAATAAGGGTAAAAATACAGTGCACTGATACATTATTAACTATGGAATAGCAATAATAGATTTTTAAAAGCTGGCTCTCCAATGCCAGCTAAATAGAGCAGAAATTTCAATCTTGAGATTGAAACCAAATATTGTCTATTTGATGAGAATGCATTTGGGGATTTCTAGGTGTTATGAAAAACTAGCGCTTTCAAAAAAGCAACCCCTGATGAAGGAAGACTGACATTACTGAACAGGAATAAAGTTAATTGAAGGAATGAATTCTAAAGAAACTTAATGAAAGTAACTTTAAAATAATGTTTTATGAAGTTTTCTTTTTTAAATTGCATATTCAGGGGCACCTGAGTGGGTTATGCATCCAATTTTTGGTTTTGGTTCAGGTCATGATCTACGGCTTCGTGGGTCTGAGCCCCACATAGACCTCCTCGCTGGCAGTGTGGAGCCTGCTGGGGATTCTCTCTCACTCTCTCTCTGCCCCTTCCACTTGTGCTGTCTCTCTCTCACACAAAATAAATAAACACTAAACACTTTTAAAAAACTAAATTGTATATCCAAAAAATTGGGGTTTCTTTTACATATCTTTGTTATATATTTACTTGATATAGGGAATTTAGGCCTAGCGGATACATACATCTTGAAAAGTAGATAAACTAAAAAAAAAAAAAAAAAAAAAGCTTTTGCAAAACTAAGACCCAGCCTGTGTGATCTGCAGCCTGGAATTTGAAATACAATAGAGAACTTCACCTCATGGGTGTGTTTGATTCAACAACAAACTCAACATCACTTAATTAATGAATGAGACATGTGTTTATTTTAAGCCTTCTATGACTCTTCTAGGCACTGGATTGGGTTGCAATGGCTTTGAGGGTAAGAATCTGTGCTAACTTTCAGACAGGCACAATGTAGTGGAGGAGCTCACAGGAGTTTTCAGCACAGATGTTTAGTGTGCTGAGAAAAATAAATCAAAGACTCTTAAACTTTCCCCTGTAGATGAAATGACATACTATTTCAGCAAAACTCTGGCTCTACACTTAAACTTCTGTTAATCTACGTTCAAAATTTGTTCCTTGGGCTTTCTCCTAGAGATCTGGCTGGAGGACAACAAATAAGCAACTGAGGAATGAGAAACCACACAGAAATAACAGAGTTTATCCTCCTGGGATTGTCAGATGACCCACAGCTTCAGGTGGTGATCTTTGTCTCTCTGCTCATCACCTACATGCTCAGCATCACTGGCAACCTGACCATTATCACCCTTACCCTGTTGGATTCTCACCTCCAGACCCCCATGTATTTCTTCCTCAGAAACTTCTCCTTATTAGAGGTTTCATTCACAACTGTCAGCATACCCAAGTTCCTGGGCACCATGATGACTGGAGATAAAACCATTTCCTTTAATGACTGCATTGCCCAGCTATTTTTTTTCATTCTCTTGGGAGTCACTGAATTTTACCTTCTGGCCGCCATGTCCTATGACCGTTACATTGCCATCTGCAAACCTCTGCATTACATGACCATCATGAATCACAGAGTCTGCATACTCCTTGTCTTCTCTTCGTGGCTAACGTCATTCTTAATCATATTCCCCGCACTCATGTTGCTCCTAAATCTTAATTACTGTAGGTCTAATATTATTGACCATTTTACCTGTGATTATTTTCCCCTGCTGCAACTTTCCTGTTCAGACACAAAATTCTTAGAGGCGCTGGGGTTTTCCTGTGCTGTGTTCACTTTAATGTTCACTTTGGCCTTGATATTTCTGTCTTACACATATATCATCAGAACAATTTTAAGAATTCCTTCTACTAGTCAGAGGAAAAAGGCCTTTTCCACATGTTCATCCCATATGATTGTCATCTCCATCTCCTATGGCAGCTGCATTTTCATGTACATTAATCCATCAGCAAAAGACACAGTGTCTCTGAGCAAGGGAGTTGCTGTGCTAAACACCTCAGTGGCCCCCATGCTGAACCCATTTATTTACAGCCTAAGGAATCAGCAAGTCAGGCGAGCCTTCATGGACAGGGCAAGGAAGATTGTATTTTTCTCCAGATAACGAAAGGCTGTGGTGTCATGAATTAGCCACATACCACATGGCAATTTAAAATATACAAACATGAAATTCAAGGAATTCTTCAAGTCACAATGGCCTTCCTGTTTCCTTATTCATTCTTTGTTTCTTTCTAACAATTAAGAAGCACCTTTAATATATTTCCCATTCAATTATAATAACTTCATATGTCTTTCTAGTTCCCAGTCTTCTGAACACATTGTTAGTTGCAACTTCTTGAGCAACTATTGTTTTATACAGTATCATAGTTTGAGTTTTGTTTAGGAAAACAATTATCATCAGGAATGGAGAGGCTCTGTAAATATTGATATATTTTATTTAATCTATACAGAAAATATAATTATATGATTTTCATTGACAGGAATTCCCTCATCATCTTGTCATTTTTCTAGGAAAAAAAATTCTTCAAATGCCATATGATTTACAGAAAAAAATGTGAAAGTTTTCATTTAAAAAACATATTTAAAAAACAAGAAACATTGCACACTTAATAGGTATGTCCATACAAATTATCTGTTGGTTCAAAAAAAAGCAATCTCTAATAATATATACTTTTGTATTCGTGTTGCCAAATCTCCATATTTACAAATTCCATAATTACTCAGTAGATATAGGTAGATATACAGGTAGATACATATATACAAACATGTATGCATACATACATACTATAGAATATATATAGCATAGTATACTATATATAGTAAGCATACATTTGCACATACTGTAGAAAATTATGAAGTAATAGCTGTTTTAGATATGTAGGATCAGTTTATTTTCTCTAATTTCATAGAATGTAAGCTCCACTCTCTAACTATGCTGAAATATTAATTATACTTCTTTCTCTACTTTTGGACACGTTTGACACAAGACATGTGTCTGAATTATTTAATGCCTAGACAAAATCTTTTAGGTTTTGTAGAAACTTTGTGAAAGCTTTATAGCAGAGCAAAATTTTATATTTATATAAATTTATATTTATATTTATATAAATTTATAGCAGAGCAAAAAAAATCTATAAAACTAGAATTTCACCTGTTAAACTACTCTTCCACTCATTCTACTTAAGGTATTAAATGACTAAAGTATTTTAGAAAGATGTAGAGATGTGTGTGTGAGAGAGAAAGAGAGAGCGAGAGAGACAGAGAGAGACTAAAGTAAGAATTATGGGTACAAAAAAAGTATTCTAAATTATATAAATTACTTTTTAGTAATAGAAAATATAATATAATCCTAATTAGTGGTGCAACGTTCCTAATGATCTCTATGCAATTTATTCAATTGACAAATACAGGAGTTGTTAGAGAAGAAAAAAACAAAATAAATAATAGAAAACTGAAGGAGATTCAAAATGTAGGAGAAAACTTATAAATGGTTTCTCAATTTCATCTTCTCTGAAGTATAATTTGTGTGTTAAATAAGACAAATAGCTGGCAAACAGGGTTCTATAACCTCTTAACATATACTTCCCCACTGATAAGGCCAGTGTCCAATAAATCTGGTATATATAATGCACTATAGGGATGGAAATGAACCTGTCATAGAGAATAATTAGCTATCAGGAAAAAGTAAGGATTATTGTTAATATTGGTCTCTATATCTAACTGCTACAGTTGAAAATCAGTACAAATTATATTTATAAAGTGATGAGAACATTTAATATGAGATCTACCCACTTATATTTTAAGGCCACAATATAGTATTGTTAACTGTAGGTAAAAATGTACTATAGCAAACAATATTCTTTAATAATATTCATATTCAACATCTTCAGAACTTGCTCCTTTTACAGAAGTGAACTTTGTAGTGTCGTAGACTTTGGGTCTGGAGTTCTCTCTTGTCTAGCAAGAGAGTGGGACACAGGATTGAAAATGTGAGAGAAGCTAATGCCCGGGAGGAGACAAGAGCCCTGAGTAAGGGTCCTTGCTCCATTTTTATTAGGTCAGAAGGCTTACAAGAGTGAATGATGTGCATAGAGACACAATGAAACCATGAACATTAAGTCATGGGCATGGGGAAAAGGGGGTTTTGGAGATATGTGGTGTTAGGGATTTGGGTAAATACAAAACAAGATTCTGCTGCTGGGTGGGAAGGACCCACCTCTGTTTACCTAAACTGGTCTAGAGGACAAGAAAGACAGAGCATGCTACCTCAGGTTCAACAAGGTGCTTTCTTTTGCTAATTAGCTCCACTCTGGGCAACTCTGCACTGTTGTGGTCTATAGCCCTATTTGCCTGTTTACCTAATTTGGTCCTTCCTTCCTTCCTGTGAAACCATCTTTCTGCTATTGTCCCATATCTTTGTCCTAAACTGGGGGCCTTTGCCCCATTTACCTAATCTTATTTACCCAAACTTGGGTGTGTTCATCCTATGGCTTTCTAATTATTTATGCCTTGCTAACCCATCAGTGCAGGCTCAGAGAATTCCTAAGCTTATTCCCCACATATAGCAACTATCATCAATTCCCCATTGCCCACCCCAACCTGTCCCAAGGCAGCCACCATCTATTCTCCATTTCTATGAGTTAGACTAATTTTAATACCTCATAAAAGTGGATTTATCCATTTTTTGTTCTTTTGTACTGACTTATTTCATCTAAACTAATGTCTTCCAGATTCATCAATGTTGTCATATATCTTTAAATGAAATAAAAATGAAAGAGAAAGAAATACCTATATATTTCTTAGCTGGAACCTCTCTTAGAAATCTCATTTACACTGTATGTATTCCTAGATATCTGGAGACAATTATCACCAGGGATAATATCATTTCCTATAACAGCTGTGCAGCCCAACTATTTTTCTTTGTGTTCATGGGAGTGGCTGAATTTCAATTTGAATTTCCATGTCCTTTGGCTACTATGCTGTCATTTGCAAGCCCCTTCATTATACAACCATTATGAGCAGGAAACTCTGTACCCTGTTTATGCTATCTGCATGGCCAGGTATGTTTTTGATCATTTTCCCACCCCTTATACTTCTCCTCCAGCTGGATAACTGTGTCTCCATTGTCACTGATCATTTTACATGTGGCTATCTTTCCCTTTTACAACTGTCTTATTTAGATACATAGCTCCTAGCAGTAATTGGTTTCCACTTTTCTTTCATTACTTTACTATTCACTTTGGCATTTGTGATTTTGTCCTACATATATATCATATCTGCTAGTCAGAGAAAAAAGTTTTTTCTGCTTATTCTACTTACATTAATGCCATTTCTATTTTCATATATGCTAATTCATCTGCAAAAATAAAAAGTATCATTGACAAAGGCAGTAGCTATTCTTAGTAATTGTTTCCCTCAGGCTGAACCCCTTTACACCCTAAGGGGCCAGAAAATATACAAACCTTCAAATATTTGGTCCTTAAGGTATGTTTCATACAAGCAAATCCAAATTTGGGGTAGTATGAATGAATGTTATCATAAAGATTTGATAAAGGAAAATGAAATTTTAAACTAATTTGTACTATCTTCCTATATCTGTGTCACAGCTACAGGAAATGCTGAGCTCATTTGTTAAGCATTGTTCATAACATAGATGTGGATGGGTTGTGTCTTCCTTTAAAACTATCTGTAAGGGTGCCTGGGTAGCTCAGTTCATTAAGCATCCAACTTCGGCTCAGGTCATGATCTCACAGCTTGTGAGTTCAAGTCTCACACTGGGCTTGTGCTGACAGCTCAGAACATGGAGCCCACTTCGGATTCTGTGTCTCCCACTCTCTCTCTTCCCCTCCCCCACTCATGCTCTATTTCTCTCTCTCTCAAAAAACAAATAAACATTAAAAAAAAATTTAACTATCCGTAGGTTCCATGCCAGTGATTTATGATTGTGATTTATGATTGTGAATATACAACCAGTACTTATGAAACATAACTCATTTTAATGACTATTCTTATTAATCAAAATGTTTTATCAAAAACACTAATTCCAAAAAAAAATACGAAATCCCTGTGGTTTTTGCCACATTATTCACAATAGCCAAGATATGGAGGCAACGTAAGTGTACATTGGTAGATGGAAGGATAAAGAAGATGTGATATATCCACAATGGAATATTGCTCAGCCATACAAAAGGATGTTTTGCAACAACATGGATGGACGTAGAGGGTATTTTGCTAAATGTAAAAAATCAGACAGAGAAAGGCAAATACCATATGATTTCACTTGTATGTGGAATCTCGAAAACAAAATAAAGCAACGAACAAACAAATAAAGCAGAAACAGATCCATAAATAGAGAACAAACTGATGGTTGCCAGAAGGAGAGGATTGAGGGATAGGTAAAATGTGCGAAGGAGAGTGGGATGTACAGACTGTCAATTGTGGAATAAGTCACAGAAACAGAAGTTACGGCATAAGGAGTATAGTCAACACTATTTTAATAGCTCTGTAGGTGGCAGCTACACTGTGGTGAGCACATCATAATGTATAGACTGATTGAAATGTTATGTTGTACAACTGAAACTAATATAACATTGTGTGTTAGCCACATTTCAATAAAAAGTGTTTTCTACTTTAATGACTTGAAGTAACACTGTTTTAATCAACTTATTTTAAATATCTCTTTCTCTTGATATACAAATATTTTTCCTTTTAAAAGTTACATGAATCACGAAATAAATATCTACAGCACCATTGTTTTTTCATACTACCTGTAGTGTCTGTCCAATTCTTCCCATTCAGCTAATAAAACTGGGTGTATATTTTACTACTTTCAAATTATCTGAAGGTCCTGTGTACACTGTTTTCTGTATATGCTGAAGTCATGTGTTATGTGTTATTTTATGAACTCTTCTTATTTTCTGCATTATTGTTTCTAAAAAAAAATGTAACACAAATATTTAGGCAGCCACTGCCTCTTCTGCTACATAAAAGTTTGATAGGAATTTCATAAACGATACCTCTTCTATACAGAGCATATATTCTGTGTCATATATAAGCCAGGTATGTTCTACACCATATCATAATTAATCTTCACAGCTATATAACAAATTAGGCATAGTTATCCCTCTTTACCAATGTGTAAATTGATGCTTATAAGTTTTGAGTGACTTGGCTAAGATCTTGAGCTATAACAGCCAATATAATAGCCTAATTTGAAAATAAAAACAACAAAACAAAGAAAAACTTGTGTTTGCTCTCTTTTACACATCTTTGAAACTCTTCGAGGAACTGCAAATTTGGCACTGATTTTACCACAAGCACAATTTTACTGGTGCTTTTAACACATGATCTCCTTTGTGCATAATTATATTACTATTATTGAGTTCTAATTATATTATTATAGTCTAGTCAGGGAAGGTACTAACTCTTAATACTCTACTTGGCATTTAAATGCCAATCAATCAAAACAGGAAACTTCAACCGCCATTACTGGCGAGCAATACAGTGAGCAGGAAAAAGAGTCTTATGTATTATGTATAAGAGGTATTATGATACCAAAAATTCTTCCAGGAGGCAGATTAAAAATAATGGGAGTCAAAGAATGGATTTAGCACAATGTGGTAGATTACCAGTTTAAAAATAAATGGCACGGTGTAGAGATGCATTCAGTAGAGATCTACATTAGAAATTAAGACATTTGGTTGCTAATCTGTGTGAAAAACAATGTCAAGGAAAGCAAACAATCACACTTAGTGTGATTAGTTTATCACTAGTTTATCAGAAGGTCACTACATATTTACTTGATGGTACATTTTTCAGAAGGCCAGGATATCGACACATTTTAAGAACAAAAGCCCTGAAGATGCTTTCTAGTCTTCTTATTTAGCCAATGTTCAGTATTATTTTTTAATTTCAATTTCAAATGGCTCAGTGAATCTGTCTCAGGAATCCTTAGAAGGCAAGTCAATATTAATTGTGATAAAAGGAATGGAATAAAATGTGTATCTTAGTAGCATAAGCCATTAACACTTAACTGGAATAAATGTAATTAAGTGCATTTTTAGTTGGTGAGATAACCACATGAAGCCAAATTATTCCAAGAGATTTTAAATGCTGTAATTGGACCATATATCCAAGTGGGATTTAATCCAGGGACAAAAAGAATAGCTTAAAATATCTGAAGTTGTTCCTAGGTAGGAATAATATTGTGGATGGTAGGCTGTCACTGTTATTCTAATAATGCTGTATGTGCAATGTGAGGATTGCAAATGAAGATTAACATGATATTACAATTTTATCTAATGCTATTCATAGCCAGGGCTCTAATCATGAGATAAAGGAAATATAAAGTTATAAAAGATAAAAGGGGGTTCTTAAAAATATTGTAGTCCTAAATTTGAATGATACACTTATATTGCACTAATAAATGTGCCTGTGTGGCTCAGTTAAGTGTCCAACTTCAGCTCAGATCATAATCTCGCAGTTCATGAGTTTGAGTCCCATGTGCTGATAGCTCAGAGACTGGAGCCTGCTTCAGATTCTGTGTCTCTTTCTCTCTTTCCCTCTCCAACTAGTGATCTCTGTCCCTCTCTCTCAAAAATGGACAAATAAACATTTTAAAAAATTAAAGAAAATAAAAATAAACTGCATTCATAGACCTTTTATTTGAAAAAAAAAGTGTTTGCTGGTCCTGTCCACTGAAAATACCTAGAAAGAATGATTGAACTCATAGTAATTATCACAGCTAGTGTCCAGATTCTTAACTTGATTTACCATTTCCTAATCAATGGAGGAGGGACTCTTTAGAGAAATGACTCAGTCCAGTTCTCATACAGAAAAGTATAGCATGAGCCTGGGAACACTTGTCATCCAAGATGGGAAGGAAGCAATCAAAGAGGAAAAGTGTACTGCCCAAAAGGAAGAGTTTTCTCACTGGCTGAAAAACATACTAGAGAACCAACTCTGACTATGCAATAGAAATAAAATAGGCATTCATCTGGGCTTTTCAGTATAAACTGTACCAATGAATGAGCAAAGAAAATGACAGATTAAGAACAGAACCATCTTGCAGTACATAATGAATTAATGGGCCCAAATATTGATCAACAATGGCTGCTAAGAATAAAAAAATAATAGTAAGACAATTGAACAAGTATTTCCTGTTAAAGTTTAAATACCATCTCTAGATTACTCTTGCAAATAAAGAACCCAAACCTAAACCTGGATTAAGCCTCTAAATCTAACTAGCAACTAGAGGAAGTCATGACGATGAGCTTGCAATCAAGTGAAGCATGACTGCACATTGCCCTCCATGAATAATAATAGATTTTCTTGTTGCCTATTAGCTGGGCTTTTAGGATAAAAACATAATATCATTTCATTATTACAACAAAATTGATCTGTAAGATATTATATACTTGAAAGTTGCTGAGTAAACCTTAAATGTTCTCACCACAAAAAAGAAATGGTAAATATATAAGTGATAGATCTGTTAGGTAACTCCACCAGAGTAATCATTTCACAATATACAACTGTATAAAGTCAACACATAGTACACTTTAAACTTACACAGTGTTATGTGTCAACTGTGCCTTAATAAAGCTGAAAAAAATAAATGAAATGAACAAGGGTATCACTCTATATGATACAGAGACACATCTGCCAAGAAGGCTTCTTTACTGAGTGCTCCATTACTAGGTTAAATACACACTCATAAATTTGAGTTATGCCTACCTTTTTCTTCCATTTTTTTTCCACACTCTAACTCCACTCTTTCAGTAACTAATTCCCAAATAAACATGCATTCCAGCTGTGATTTACTTCTGCAATGGTAACTCTACCATTATCTGATTATACAAACTATCGTATTTTTTATGTTAAATATATGGCTTGTTATTTTATTTAGATATATGACACTTATTTAATTTTAACTAGTTATTATATAATATGTATTATATGTTTATACAATTATAGAAATATGCCTTATTAACTGCTTACATGTAAAAAGTTTTATTACCAAATATTAGAGAAACATAAAAACAACAATAAAGAAAATAATCAACAATAATTCACTACCCAGAATTTCAAATAAACAAAACATTACTACTTGGTGATATTTCTCATTAGAATATTAAAGGTATGATAAGTGATAAATAAACGTAAAGGCTAAGATGAAAAGTAAGATGGGCAAATTGGTATAAGTAAATATTGCTATATGTACTCAGGATTAAATTAATTAACCTATGTAATTAACATTAAAATGTGAACATAATCTGTGCATTTTAATAGCTATTATTTAATTTAGAATTATGAAATGGCCTTAGTTCTCAGTGCCTCACCACTAACAGATCCTAAGGATAAACAATAACAAAAAGGGTATATGTTAAAAACTTTGTATTTCCAGAAGCTTAAATATAAATTAGATTCTCAATTTTATTTTTGTAAGAAAGTCAGTTTCACAACTGTTTTTATTATTCACAAAATGTTAGGTAATTGTGATTAATGGAAGCAATTATTTTATAGAAGACAACATTTCAGGTTCTCTGTGGGATACGAAGGTGAACATAACCATGCTCAAGGGAGATTCACCATAGAGAAGAGCTAAAAGGCTACTGAGAAATGCAAGGCTTCCAGAAATCCCTCATGGTCTCCCATATAGCACAGATCTGACCTGGACTTGGCCTTGTTCCCAGGAGATCAATGAATAAAACCTTCTTTTGAGGTCAAAAACAAGTAGACTTGGAAAATTTGAGCTATAAGTGAAACTAGAGGGAAGCCAATCTTAAGAATCTGTCCTTAGCATCACCATATATGATGCTATATCCCACTCAGTTCTCTAATTATTGCTTTCTTAAGTTTTTATATCAACATTATTGAAGAGGATTGTCATATTATTTCTACATTGTTTTAAGGTTTCTGACATTCCATTTTTATATCCTGAAGTATTTCCTTTGAGCCATCATAAAATGGAGACAAAGCAAATCAAATTTGATTTTAGTGAACTTTGCTACAGTCTGACAGAAAAGCAATGAGGTGCATTCTACTCTTCACAGCACAAATTTGTTTAAAATTTAAAGTAGGTAACTGTCATAATTTGGGGAAACAAAATCTACAGCATAGCATATCCAGCACAGCTGAGAATTAACTGAATGGGTTAGTATGAATAAAAGACATTTTCCTATATTTTTCTGAAATATACTTATAGATCAATGGTCTCATGTAAAAGATAAGTGTGAGGCAGAATTATAAAAGAATCAAACATTTTTTCATAAAGCTAATATATAGGAAAAAGGATGTTCAAATGGAAAATGCACTGGGTAACAATCTCAGAGACAGAGCTTTAAGATCTGAAGCAATTAGTTACTTCCCGATTTGTGCTTCCGTGTAAAATAAAAACTAGATAAATACTGTATGTCCCTTTAAGCTCAAAAAAAAAAGTTCAATATATACATTATTGGCATATAGCAGAAGATGTCAAACATTGATGATTTTGATGAAATTACAAGACTATCCAATAAGTAAGTGAATATGTTCTCTATTTGTTATATAAAATAATAGGCTATTTACTCTCATATAGAAAACATACATAATATACTACTATATAATATGTATACAACATTCCCTATTACCTTTTTTTTTTTTTTATTTTTTATTTTTTAATATATGAAATTTACTGTCAAATTGGTTTCCATACAACACCCAGTGCTCATCCCAAAAGGTGCCCTCCTCAATACCCATCACCCACCCTGCCCTCCCTCCCACCCTGCCCTCCCTCCCACCCCCCATCAACCCTCAATTTGTTCTCAGTTTTTAACAGTCTCTTATGCTTTGGCTCTCTCCCACTCTAACCTCTTTTTTTTTTTTTTTTTTTCCTTCCCCTCCCCCATGGGTTTCTGTTATGTTTCTCAGGATCCACATAAGAGTGAAACCATATGGTATCTGTCTTTCTCTGTATGGCTTATTTCACTTAGCATCACACTCTCCAGTTCCATCCATGTTGCTACAAAAGGCCATATTTCATTTTTTCTCATTGCCACGTAGTATTCCATTGTGTATATAAACCACAATTTCTTTATCCATTCATCAGTTGATGGACATTTAGGCTCTTTCCATAATTTGGCTATTGTTGAGAGTGCCGCTATAGACATTGGGGTACAGGTGCCCCTATGCATCAGTACTCCTGTATCCCTTGGATAAATTCCTAGCAGTGCTATTGCTGGGTCATAGGGTAGGTCTATTTTTAATTTTCTGAGGAACCTCCACACCGCTTTCCAGAGCGGCTGCACCAATTTGCATTCCCACCAACAGTGCAAGAGGGTTCCTGTTTCTCCACATCCTCTCCAGCATCTATAGTCTCCTGATTTCTTCATTTTGGCCACTCTGACTGGCGTGAGGTGATATCTGAGTGTGGTTTTGATTTGTATTTCCCTGATGAGGAGCGACGTTGAACATCTTTTCATGTGCCTGTTGGCCATCCGGATGTCTTCTTTAGAGAAGTGTCTATTCATGTTTTCTGCCCATTTCTTCACTGGGTTATTTGTTTTTCGGGTGTGGAGTTTGGTGAGCTCTTTATAGATTTTGGATACTAGCCCTTTGTCCGATGTGTCATTTGCAAATATCTTTTCCCATTCCGTTGGTTGCCTTTTAGTTTTGTTGGTTGTTTCCTTTGCTGTGCAGAAGCTTTTTATCTTCATAAGGTCCCAGTAATTCACTTTTGCTTTTAATTCCCTTGCCTTTGGGGATGTGCCGAGTAAGAGATTGCTACGGCTGAGGTCAGAGAGGTCTTTTCCTGCTTTCTCCTCTAAGGTTTTGATGGTTTCCTGTCTCACATTCAGGTCCTTTATCCATTTTGAGTTTATTTTTGTGAATGGTGTGAGAAAGTGGTCTAGTTTCAACCTTCTGCATGTTGCTGTCCAGTTCTCCCAGCACCATTTGTTAAAGAGACTGTCTTTTTTCCATTGGATGTTCTTTCCTGCTTTGTCAAAGATGAGTTGGCCATACGTTTGTGGGTCTAGTTCTGGGGTTTCTATTCTATTCCATTGGTCTATGTGTCTGTTTTTATGCCAATACCATGCTGACTTGATGATGACAGCTTTGTAGTAGAGGCTAAAGTCTGGGATTGTGATGCCTCCTGCTTTGGTCTTCTTCTTCAAAATTACTTTGGCTATTCGGGGCCTTTTGTGGTTCCATATGAATTTTAGGATTGCTTGTTCTAGTTTCGAGAAGAATGCTGGTGCAATTTTGATTGGGATTGCATTGAATGTGTAGATAGCTTTGGGTAGTATTGACATTTTGACAATATTTATTCTTCCAATCCATGAGCAGGGAATGTCTTTCCATTTCTTTATATCTTCTTCAATTACCTGCATAAGCTTTCTATAGTTTTCAGCATACAGATCTTTTACATCTTTGGTTAGATTTATTCCTAGGTATTTTATGCTTCTTGGTGCAATTGTGAATGGGATCAGTTTCTTCATTTGTCTTTCTGTTGCTTCATTGTTAGTGTATAAGAATGCAACTGATTTCTGCACATTGATTTTGTATCCTGCAACTTTGCTGAATTCATGTATCAGTTCTAGCAGACTTTTGGTGGAGTCTATCGGATTTTCCATGTATAATATCATGTCATCTGCAAAAAGCGAAAGCTTGACTTCGTCATTGCCAATTTTGATGCCTTTGATTTCCTTTTGTTGTCTGATTGCTGATGCTAGAACTTCCAGCACTACATTAAACAACAGCGGTGACAGTGGGCATCCCTGTCGTGTTCCTGATCTCAGGGAAAAAGCTCTCAGTTTTTCCCCGTTGAGGATGATGTTAGCTGTGGGCTTTTCATAAATGGCCTTTATGATCTTTAAGTATGTTCCTTCTATCCCGACTTTCTCAAGGCTTTTTATTAAGAAAGGGTGCTGGATTTTGTCAAAGGCCTTTTCTGCATCGATTGACAGGATCATATGGTTCTTCTCTTTTTTTTTGTTAATGTGATGTATCACGTTGATCGATTTGCGAATGTTGAACCAGCCCTGCATCCCAGGAATGAATCCCACTTGATCATGGTGAATAATTCTTTTTATATGCTGTTGAATTTGATTTGCTAGTATCTTATTAAGAAATTTTGCATCCATATTCATCAGGGATATTGGCCTGTAGTTCTCTTTTTTTACTGGGTCTCTGTCTGGTTTAGGAATCAAAGTAATACTGGCTTCATAGAATGAGTCTGGAAGTTTTCCTTCCCTTTCTATTTCTTGGAATAGCTTGAGAAGGAGAGGTATTATCTCTGCTTTAAATGTCTGGTAGAACTCCCCTGGGAAGCCATCTGGTCCTGGACTCTTATTTGTTGGGAGATTTTTGATAACCGATTCAATTTCTTCGCTGGTTATGGGTCTGTTCAAGCTTTCTATTTCCTCCTGATTGAGTTTGGGGAGAGTGTGGGTGTTTAGAAATTTGTCCATTTCTTCCAGGTTGTCCAATTTGCTGGCATATAATTTTTCATAGTATTCCCTGATAATTGTTTGTATCTCTGAGGGATTGGTTGTAATCATTCCATTTTCATTCATGATTTTATCTATTTGGGTCATCTCCCTTTTCTTTTTGAGAAGCCTGGCTAGAGGTTTGTCAATTTTGTTTATTTTTTCAAAAAACCAACTCTTGGTTTCGTTGATCTGCTCTACAGTTTTTTTAGATTCTATATTGTTTATTTCTGCTCTGATCTTTATTATTTCTCTTCTTCTGCTGGGTTTAGGCTGCCTTTGCTGTTCTGCTTCTATTTCCTTTAGGTGTGCTGTTAGATTTTGTATTTGGGATTTTTCTTGTTTCTTGAGATAGGCCTGGATTGCAATGTATTTTCCTCTCAGGACTGCCTTCGCTGCATCCCAAAGTGTTTGGATTGTTGTATTTTCATTTTCGTTTGTTTCCATGTATATTTTAATTTCTTCTCTAATTGCCTGGTTGACCCACTCATTCGTTAGTAGGGTGTTCTTTAACCTCCATGCTTTTGGAGGTTTTCCAGACTTTTTCCTGTGGTTGATTTCAAGCTTCATAGCATTGTGGTCTGAAAGTATGCATGGTATAATTTCAATTCTTGTAAACTTATGAAGGGCTGTTTTGTGACCCAGTATATGATCTATCTTGGAGAATGTTCCATGTGCACTTGAGAAGAAAGTATATTCTGTTGCTTTGGGATGCAGAGTTCTAAATATATCTGTCAAGTCCATCTGATCCAATGTATCATTCAGGGCCCTTGTTTCTTTATTGACTGTGTGTCTAGATGATCTATCCATTTCTGTAAGTGGGGTGTTAAAGTCCCCTGCAATGACCACATTCTTATCAATAAGGTTGCTTATGTTTATGAGTAATTGTTTTATATATCTGGGGGCTCGGGTATTTGGCGCATAGACATTTATAATAGTTAGCTCTTCCTGGTGGATAGACCCTGTGATTATTATATAATGCCCTTCTTCATCTCTTGTTACAGCCTTTAATTTAAAGTCTAGTTTGTCTGATATAAGTATGGCTACTCCAGCTTTCTTTTGGCTTCCAGGAGCATGATAAATAGTTCTCCATCCCCTCACTCTCAATCTAAAGGTGTCCTCCGATCTAAAATGAGTCTCTTGTAGACAGCAGATAGATGGGTCTTGTTTTTTTATCCATTCTGATACCCTATGTCTTTTAGTTGGCGCATTTAATCCATTTACATTCAGTGTTATTATAGAAAGATATGGGTTTAGAGTCATTGTGATGTCTGTATGTTTTATGCTTGTAGTGATGTCTCTGGTACTTTGTCTCACAGGATCCCCCTTAGGATCTCTTGTAGGGCTGGTTT
>NC_064809.1:79391798-79481401 GCF_023721935.1 Panthera uncia
GTTTCATTCACAACTGTCAGCATACCCAAGTTCCTGGGCACCATGATTACAGGAGATAAAACCATTTCCTTTAATGATTGTATGACTCAGTTTTTTTTTTTCATTCTCTTGGGAGTCACTGAATTTTGCCTTCTGGCCGCCATGTCCTATGACCGTTACATTGCCATCTGCAAACCTCTCCATTACATGACCATCATGAATCACAGAGTCTGCATACTCCTTGTCTTTGCTTCATGGCTAATGTCATTCTTAATCATATTCCCATTACTTATGCTGTTCTTGCAGCTTGATTACTGTAGGTCCAATGTTATAGACCATTTTACCTGTGATTATTTCCCCTTACTACACCTTTCTTGTTCAGACACAAAATTCCTAGAGATAGTGGGTTTTTCCTGTGCTGTGCTTACTCTACTGTTCACTTTGGCATTAATAATTCTGTCCTACATATATATCATCAGAACAATTTTGAGGATTCCTTCTGCTAGTCAGAGGACAAAGGCCTTTTCCACCTGTTCTTCCCACATGATCGTCATCTCCATCTCCTATGGCAGCTGCATTTTCATGTATATTAATCCATCAGCAAAAGACAGAGTGTCTCTGAGCAAGGGAGTTGCTGTGCTAAACACCTCAGTGGCCCCCATGCTGAACCCCTTTATTTATACCCTAAGGAATCAGCAAGTCAGGCGAGCCTTCATGGACAGGGCAAGAAAGATTGTATTCTTCTCAAGAAAATGAAAAAAATTAAAAGTACTGTCATAAATTAAAGGCATAATGAAGAATAGTTAAAAAATAGGGCCCCTGAAAAATCTATTAAATACACATAGCCTCACTGGAGTTATTTTTCATTGCTTTTATTTCTATTGCCAGCAGTTTACTGAGGATATTTGAATATATATATATATATATATATATATATATATATATATATGTATTTTCTATTCAAATTCCATCCCTCTTTCATTCATTTCCCCACCTTTGAGCTAGTCTTTCCACTCTGTAACTATGAGCTTGGCCTCAGTTCCTTCTTTTAAATAGTTTTAAATTCCAGGTTTTCCACAGTAATTCTTAGAGATTTCAGAGACAGAAAAAGAGCAAGAGCATTGGGGAGAAAACTGTGTTTTATAATTTCATCAGAAATACTCTTTAGAAATTCAGAAAATATTCAATCAAGTTTAACATTATTTTAAATTTACTATACAAAGACTGTAAATACAGCTTGACAGTCTTATTAGAATATTGCGGTTACTGTCCTCTCCATATTATAGCACTATTAGTAATTATATAAGATACAGTACCACTGAAAGAGAAATGTAATTATATATATTTTGAGAAATCAAAAACCATCTTTCATTACCCAGTTTAAAATTTTCTGTGCCAAATAATTTATCAATTTAAAACATAATTAGGAAAATTTGAATTAATCCCTTTTTTTTTTTTTTTGGAATTCCATAATTATCAGATACACAATACCAGTTCTTCAAAAAAAAAAACAAAAAAACCTGAAGAAATAAATATTCCTAGATATCATTTATGACTACATACGGTTCAGGGGTATATTTAAACAAGTGCTTAATCTTTTTTTAAAAAAAAATTTTTTAACGTTTATTTATTTTTGAGACAGAGAGAGACAGAGCATGGTTGGGGGAGGGGCAGAGAGAGAGGGAGACACAGAATCGGTAGCAAGCTCCAGGCTCTGACCCATCAGCCCAGAGCCCGACGCGGGGTTCGAACTCACGGACCGCGAGATAGTGACCTGAGCTGAAGTCGGACACTTAACCGACTGAGCCCCCCAGGCGCCCCAACAGTGCTTAATCTTAAACTGCTCTTTTTGATAATCAATGGGTAAGAGTTATAACTTTCTCTTATCTTTACTGGCTATTTTGATATAACAGTTTATAGGAACAATTCATTTAAGTGCAAATGATGCCTTCTTTATTTCATAATATACTTTGTTCATAATATACATACTTTGTTCATAGAAAACTTATTTAACAAAAATCTATTACAAGCCCCCATCACTGCTTTTATGCTGCACTCCACTGACAGTTCTATCCAGGGCATTAGCATAAGAATAATAAATACATTCAAAACTACTGGAAAAGAAGAAACAAATAAATCTTTCTTTGCAAAGAACATTATTTTCCTCCTACGGCCTTACTGCATTTACACTAAATGTTTCTTAACCCTGACATACTCCCCTCCCAGATATCTGCATGGGATAGGCCAGACATCCACATGTCCCCTCAATAAGGCCCACCCCAATGACGCTATTTAAAATTTAGTGGCTCCCCACTTCCAAGGTTTTTAAATTTTCTCTTCCTTTACAAAACATTAATTAATTTACAAGAGACCATATAATGTACTAATCAATCATGTCCATTGCTTATTGTCTGTCTCACACCCCTCCCTCACCCCGTGAAAGCAGGGATATCTGTCCACTTTGTAGACACAATGATGTGTTCCAGCAGTGCTGTGCTGGGACCTGCCTTTACACTTCCCAACAGCCAACTGTGCTTGTGTCTCCTCAATTCTGCATTCAGAAAGGCCACATCACCTGCCATGGGGGGAGACTTTACATCTTAAAAATTGATAAACTCTACCGATGGGCTCCTCACCTCCACTCGCTGAGGCAGCTGTTAAACATTTACTGGAAGTCACTATTCCTCCTCACTTAGAACATGTGTCTGCCATGTAGTGGGTATTCAATAAATATTTTTTGAATAAATAAGTTTAAATAATGTAGAATGGCTCCAGTGTCCTAGCAATCAGAGCACTATTTTGTCCAACAGAAACACATGCTATTTATATAATAATGTACATGACATCGAGTTAGCTTTTAACACAATGTTCAAATAAAACGTGTATATCATAACTAGACAACGTTGAATGAGAAAGAAATAATTGAATATTTCTAACGCATTTGATGTTCATTTTCTTTTATTTTACATTAGGCCATCTAAAAATATGTACAAATTTATTTCTTTGACTTTTCATGAAGTCAATGATAACACTTCTTATTAAGTTTTCCTACTGAGCTTTCTAATAGTAGGAATTCCCATGATGCAAACCCTTATTTTTCTCATAGAAAAATTCTTATAACTATTTGGGATACACCAAGAAATGTATGAAATCCAACATCACCTGTCAGTTGATACACTTCTGAAATTATAAATTCAACTTATAGAATAATAGGTCAATTAACTGATAGTATTCAGTAAATGGGAGATCAATCACACATCCTGCAGGGGCAGGATAGCTTACCTAAAAAGGATGTTAATATATCACTGAAAATAATTAGTTATATGCACTGGAATTATTTAGTAATATGAAGTCAGTTCAGGCTTTCAGAGAAAGTCTTTAATAATTTTTTTAAATTTATTTTATAGAGAGAAAGCAAGAAGCAGGGAGGGACAGAGGGAGAGAATCCCAAGCAGGCTCTGTGCTCTGCATATAGCCCAAAGTGGGGCTTGATCCCTTGGCCCTGAGACCATGACCCTAGCCAAAATCAAGTCTCAACTGACTGAGCCACCCAGGCTCAGAACTCTATGAGAGGTCCTTCTAAGAAAGTCTTAAATTATTTGGATCCCTTAACCACTTGATTTAATAAATTTTATTTTATGATTTTGAACGTGTTACAGTAAAACATTATTTGTAACTGTAGGAGAGTGAAACCGGGTAGCTGAACAATGTTTCATTGGCCTTAAAACATAGTCACTCATCAACCTCACAAGACATGAAGGTAATTGACACATTATTAAAAACCTGATGTCCTAGTATCTTTTGGATACGTAGCAGGTATAATCAGCCTTAATTAAAAGTAAATTATGAGGAGGTCCAGAGAAAAGCTAGACAGCTATTAGGAACTAGGAATAAAACAATAATGTAAGAACGTAAGAGACTGAGAGAATGATCAAGTAAGAAAGACAGGCAATTCATCATCTAGGAGTCTCGGAAAAGATGTGGAGAAGAAACCTGTCTAATAGGATATTTCAAATGAAGTGCAGTGCTTTGTGAGATAGAAACTCACTTCCTTTTCCTGTAAGAAAATCAATGAAGACTGCATTGTTCACAAACACACAAGTGATTAACTAACTTCTTTCTACTTCAGAGTCTTTACCTGAATAATAGCACTGACCTCAGAAGGTTTTGTATTGTCTGCTTGTTTGAAAAAGTTGAGATAATTTAAGTGTATGGTCAGTGCCTGGTAACCAATAAAAGCTCAGAACAAAACAGAATCACTATTTGGAAACAAAAATAAAGGCAAAGGAATAGAATTTTCATAAGTAGAAAATCAGTTTCACTATCTCTATTGAAATATATTGAATGAATATTTTCAATTACTGTTTTAATATGTATCAATTATAAATTCAACACATCTCAGGGTGCCTGGGTGGCTCAGTTGGTTAAGCGACCAACTCTTGGTTTTGGCTCAGGCCATGATCTCATGGTTCATGAGTTCGAACCCTGTGTTAGGCTCTGTGCTGACAGAGCAGAGCCTGCTTGGGATTCTCTCTCTCTCTGCCCCTCCCCTGCTATCTCTCTCTCAAAATAAATAAATATTTTAAAAAATAAATAAATTCAACACATCTCGGCATCTATCTATTGTTCTATGTGTTAGCTAGTTATTTGTTCATCCCTTCTCACTTCTTTCTTTTGTCCCACTTTCAAATATTCTCATCTTTCAATCCTGCATATTATCTGCATTTCTGGCATTAATGCATGCATGTTTTATGCCCACATTTTTAACTGAAGAAAATAAAGATAAGTCATCAAATGTGAAATTATATTACATATGTGTACATATATGTGTACATTACATATATGATATTCAAATATCGTATTCTTCTAGTAATAAAAACAGCATCTCTCATTGAAGAAAATGTGAAAATAGACAAGTTAAAAATATTCGATGCCAGATTCCCAGATATTTATTTTACTGGTTCAAAAATATTCTCACCACAAAAAGATGTCATATGCACAAATATAAACCAGTATTTAATGGAAGTAAATAACATAATGAAAGAAAGTAGTCAAAAGGTAATAAAAGCCACATTAGCGGGAGCTATGGGAAGGGTTTCCCTAAATTCAAAGGCCCAATACAGGGATAAACCTTCTGATGTCTTTAACTGGTTGTCCATTTCAGAAGGCAATCAACTCACACTAGAAATCAACAGCAGTGTTTTCTACCATTTCATTCTGCTAAAGAATTCTTCTCGGGGTTGCCAGAATTCAAAGGATATAAGGGTACCAATTCTACTGAGGAAAAGTCCAAAGTTTCTGGAAGAAAAATGTGACTTCCTTGTATAATCAGAAGGGTGAAATTCCAAGTCAAGCTTCCACACAATCATTATAATGTTGTTTGTACATTTGCCTATAAGTTTGCTTTTTATATTTTTTAATCAATATTTATAAAAATGATTCACCCCTATCTTTAATGATTCTTCTCTTGGCACTCAGTTTACTTAATCAATTCCCGTGGGCCAACAAAAAAGCACATAAAATCAGTCCAGTTCCATTTGTATGGCATGCCTAGAGAAGAACATTCCTTATTTTCTGTTCTTCAAAACAGCATTTGCAGGAAAATATAGCAGTCCCTGAACCTAAGGAAAATACTACTTAGGTTTTTATAGATGCATAATCATAGAATTACAAACTATTGATTTTAAATGTTTACACGAATAGAAAGAAAAATGATTTAATAAATCATTTTTTGTACTATATGAAAAGAGGCAAATGGAAGAGTACTTTACTAGTCAACCCAGGTGTAAGTGAATTAGTACATGGAGCTTGATAAGAGATGAAAAGCCAGAATGAGTTGTATTATGTTTTCAGAAATTCATAGCATCAGTAATGAAGGATATTGTGAGTCACATATAACTAATCTAGCAACAAAGAGAATTATGATCCTTAAAATCATGACAAAGCTAAATCAGTATACTTGTTTGTTTTAAAAATCAATATGCTTGTTTTGAGAGCACAATAGAAACTAAATCTTTTGCTAATTCAATTTAGCAGCTCTGAAATTATGTAAATGTTTAAGCAAATCAGATGATAAAATCTGACATTAAATCATCAAGAAGACCAAGAAGTAAGTCAATTTTTTATTCTTCAATATATATACCTTCATTTTATTCAAATGTCTTTAAAAATATTATTTGTATATGTTTGTGGATTCACAAATCTTTCAATATTACAAATTAAATAATTGTTTACTACCAAGAGACTATTAATAAAATGCTAAAGAAGGAACACACAAATCAATCCTGGATTGTTCTTTCTTTCTAACTTGAAATCGTGGTCTGTTATAAAAATACAATTTTTTTTATTCCCTATTGGATCTTTCATACTTTCCCTTTTAAGAGTTACCATTTCTTAGAATAAAAAACTGTTTTCCTAGTTTAATATTTCTAATTGCTTATTTTTTTCTGTTAAATTCAAGTGTAAATATACTTATTACATTTAATTTTAAAGGTAGATCTATATTATAATCATTTTTGTTACATACATTATGTTGTGTGTTGGGTGGGGGATGGGCATTAAGGAGAACACTTGCTGGGATGAGCAGTGGATGTTATATGTAAGTAATGAATAATTAAATTCTACTCCTGAAATCATTATTATACTACATGTTAAGTAACTGGAATTTCATTAAAAATTTAAAAATTGAAAAAAAAATTCCCAATTGGAAAGGTTATCTGTTTCCCAGTAAATGCTATACTGATCACCTACTTGTTCATTTTCCATGACAATACTGTAAAAAAACAAAAAATAGAATTCTACATTGTATGAATTAAACTATTTCTAGGCTATAATTATTTTAGTAATAGAAGAAGACTGCCTGCTTGTCCTTCTGGACTTTTATCGGAAAAGGATTTAAAAAGATAAGAAAAGGGAGGGTAGCATCAACCAAACCTTTAAGAAAGTAATTAACAAGAGAATGCGAACAAAACATTCCCATGGATAAACTTGTGAGATGATTACTATGGTGACAAGTTGTTTAACCTTGTGAGAGTTCCCTCAACTATGTGGGCTTCAAAATAGAAAATGTGGAGATAGCCTAAAGGACACCTGTAAGATTTCAAACTCTAGATTATCCATAATCCACACTAGTTTTATAGTACTGAGGAAAGGAAAAGATCAATCAGAATATTTTCATGGTTTTATAAAAAAGAATAATTAGATGCTTAATCTTAAAGAAACATTAGAAGAAATAGCTTCTGCTTAAATGCTAGCAAAAGACATTTTTTTTTAATCCATGGCCTGTGATTGTGTATACTCAACAATAAGAGATCAATCTTTAACTTCAGATCATGTTATTACTTGAATGTAAGGTCCAATAGGAATTGGACAGAGTTGCTGAAGGGGAACATGTGTTTTTGGCTTTCATAGATTATTCATCATCATGGATATTTAAACATTTTATATTCTATCCTCAATCTTCTTTTAACTCTTTTATTTTCTATAGGGGAACATACATTCTCTGTTCGAAAGTGGGGAAAAATGATCAGCGATGAAAAACCACACAGTACCCAAAGAATTCATTCTTCTAGGGCTATCCGATGACCCAGAGCTCCAGACTGTGATTTTTCTCTTTTTAATTATCACATATCTATTAAGTGTCACTGGAAATTTGACCATCATCACTCTCACCTTGGTGGATTCCCATCTACAGACCCCTATGTATTTCTTCCTCAGGAACTTCTCTGTATTAGAAATATCCTTTACAACTGTCTGTATTCCTAGATTTCTGGGCACAATTATCACCGGAGACAAATCTATTTCATACAATAATTGTACAGCTCAGTTGTTTTTCTTCATCTTCATGGGTATAACTGAGTTTTATCTTCTAACTGCCATGTCCTATGATCGCTATGTAGCCATCTGTAAACCCCTACATTATGCAACCATCATGAACAAGAGAGTCTGCATTTTACTTGTCTTTTGTGCTTGGCTGGCAGGATTCTTAAATATCTTCCCACCAGTTATTCTTTTTCTCCAGTTAGATTACTGTGACTCCAATGTCATCGATCACTTTGCTTGTGACTATTTTCCCCTCTTGCAGTTATCTTGCTCAGACACATGGCTCCTAGAAGTGATTGGCTTTTACTCTGCAATAGTCATACTGCTTTTCACTTTGGCATTAATAATTCTATCCTACATGTTCATCATTAGAACAATTCTGAAACTGCCTTCCTCCAGTCAGAGAAAAAAGGCATTTTCTACGTGTTCCTCTCACATGATTGTCATTTCCATCTCTTATGGAAGCTGCATATTCATGTATGCCAACCCTTCCGCAAAACAGAAGGCATCATTGACCAAAGGAGTAGCTATTCTCAATACCTCTGTGGCTCCTATGATGAATCCATTTATATATACCCTGAGGAACCAGCAAGTAAAGCAAGCCTTTAAGGATACTGTCCAAAAGGTTATGTTTTTCTCCAGTAACTGAAGGCATTAGTAGCATTACAAGAATGAAGTGCTTGGAAATGCTTTCTATTATTCACACTTTCTCAAAACTCCCTTTCCTTTACTCGAGTTATGTGTTTTCCCCTTTTTTTCCATCCCCCTATTAAAATTTCCCAATCATGGAACTCAATAAATTTGATAATGTGAATATTGTTTCAGAATTTTCTGTACATTCAGAAGTTTTATTCAAATGTATTTGGATGAAGTAATAAAATTGGGTTGATGATTATGATTTTGAATGGGAGTGGTTTGATTTTGAAGAGACATGGGCTTTAGGTTGATGGTAAGTGTGTAAGAGTACATGCAGATTTCTGAACTTTTCATTCTTACTAATGGAAATGAATGTCATTAGAAAATTTTGATTCTATTTGTCACTTCCATGAAATCAAATGAACACAACCATTAGGGGTTGGAAATAATATATAAATATCTACTTAAATATTTTAAAAATTAGAAACTCATACACATTAAAAAATCTTTATAATATTAATCATAGTGCTAACGAGAAGAAGAAAGAGAGACTGGGGTAGAAGATAATATAAGATTTTTCAGCAATTCCTACACTCAAAATCTATTGTTTTCTTTGTATTAACTCATTTAATCCTGACAACAACCTTATGATGTACTTTCAATTACTATTATCTTTTAGTTAGATGTATTTTTCTTTACGTAGATCAAATACGCCCAAAAATTAAAAACTGGGTAGAGAACAGGCAACGTAAAACATGGCAAATGTATAAAATGTATGAAACTATGATAAACTGGTAAAAGTTCATCTTTCTGGAGATTTGAGTTTTAATTGTCGCATCTAGAATCAACCTCAGGGTTTTTGGAAGTACGGAACAGAAATAACATCTGTTGACAATATTCTAGACACTTTTTTTTGTATTAAGCAAATCACATGAAGTATTTATTTTAAAAAAACTCTTTGAAAATGAACATCATTATTCCTAATTTATAGGTGAACAAACACAATGAAATTGAGGTTGAGACTTCAATGCTACAGAGATTGCAGCTTTCAGAACTGGGATGTAAATCACTTTTCTTTCATCTCAAATCCAGACTACTGGGTTACTTTCATTTCTCATTGAATTTCACATGTAATAATTTATGAACAAAAGTTCATAGTCAATATTAGAATTGTTAAATTAAAGGACTTTTTAATGTGTGATGAACTCCAGGTTTTTCTTACTTATGACAGGTACTGAGGATATAATAACGAAAAAGAATGATTATTACCCTAAATTATCTCATAGTAGTGGGGGAGAAAAACAACATATAATTAAAATTAAATTTGATAAATGCAGCAGCTTAGGCCTAAATAACCTATAGGCCAGGTGATGTTATCATCATCAAAGAAAATGGCAGTTTTCCTGCCTTTTTTCTTAGCACAATTACAGTCAACTTCACAATAATTGCTAAATGTTGGTTCTTTTTAACCCTAAAGTCACATGCAGAAGAGAAAACTTGCCCGCTTTGGCTGTCATCTTAGTTTCCCTTTTATTTTATTTCTTGGTCATTAGCATATATGTTATACACAAAGTCACATTATTTCCTGAGTAAAAAAGGGTTTTGAGAAATAGGATTATGATATTCTCCAAGACACTCTCCAGCAAGGCTCCCTCTACCCTCAAACTGCATTGTGAATCATACATTAAACTTATAGAAAGTTTAACCCATTACCATTCCATTTCTATTCCTCTCTTGGATCTATTTGAAAGAATTTATATCAATGATCACAGTCTATATTTCTAGGACTACTTCAGGCATTTACATCTAGTGAACACTGAGGTGTATTTGTCAAATTAAACCCATGCAAACAAAACAGACAGAAAGAAAAACCAATAACAATACTTAATACCTATACATGGATAGTAACAGCTTCCTATAAGCAGAATAAGAATCTCACAAATATAATTTCTCCCTAATTCTTATATCATTGAAAATTCGTTTAGATGTTATTTCTAAAAATACTTTTAAAATGTTGCAAGCATGTGCTAGCCATTTGGTTAATAAGATATACCATCTCCATCTTATAAAATTTCAGGCAATGGATAAAAAGGTGGACATTTAGATACAGAATGAATCTTTATAAAAACATATACCAAGGGCTATATCAATATGAAATATGGGATTGCTCACAATATTTGCAGTAATGAAGTAAGAACGCCAATTCAAAATAAGAAATATAATCAAATGGATATTCTGGACAAGGGGAATAATGATTGCAAAAAACACAATTGTAAAAGTGAGAGAAGTGAATGTGAACCACATGGAAATAAACGGAAGGTAACAAGTAGCCACTACTTCTTTTTTATGTTTTCCTTGAAAAGCTAATTTTATTGATTCAATTTATTATACACAGGTAAAATAATGCTATAAAACCAATACTCGCTTTCCTCATGTGAGTATTGTATGTTTTAAATGATATTAACCATTTTATCTACCCCTATGAGTGTTAACAATCCCCTCAAGTGGGTATGTTTCTCTTCTCCTTTTAAAAAATGAGACATAGAAATTCACAGGAAACAAATAATGTATATATGGCCAATATATATTAGAACCATGATTCAAATCTAGCTATGTCCCCCAAATAAGCCATTGTGCCAATTCCTGTGGGAAGGGAGAAATCTTGCAATATAAACATATACAAAGAAACAGACTTTCAGAATAAGATGGCATTCTTTCACGAAAGTACTTTCTTTCATAAGAGTACTAAATAAGTCCACCGAAATGCCACACTTGGCTTATGGGGATTTCTCTCCAAGTAACATCTCTCAGAAAATTAAAAATTCAGAAGACAAGCACTCCTTTGAAATTAAAATTAAATCCCTAGACCTAAAACCAGAAAAATAGCCAAAGAAACTCAGAATCCCAAACTTTTCCATTGGTAGTCTCAGATACAACATATACCTGTATGATAATATAGACACTCAATTGGCAAGACTCTCTGTTATTTTTGGATTGAACACTGAGTTATCCACAACAACTGCAGCCATCACCATAGAATATGCAATTGATAATTCATTATCTTACTCATAGATATTACTTAGTCATTCTCCATCATTCTGATTTGAGTCAGAGTAAACCTCTGTATTCTTAAATAATCAGAACATTTTGGTGTTCATCATGCCCTACATCACCCTCTGATGGTAAATCTCCAGTGCTAAAGTTCTCAAGCTCACTTGCCTTTTTGGCTCCATCTATAAAACTGGACGTGGATTGTTATAATTTACAGTCGTATAGGATTACATGATCCACGTGGTACAGTATACTTATCAATATAATTAGAAGTTTTCACAATATACTTGAATTTCAGTTTTCATGACTATATTAATAGACCATGAGCATTTTTCTAGCAAAGGGAATACTATGTCCATTATTGCCTACCAAAGGGTTTATTGTAGTGTAGTCATTTACTCAAATATTTGTTAATCAACAAATGGATGAAAGTGTCAAAATGCCTACTTCCTATCTAAATGATTGGTATCTCCTGCCTTGAAATTATCATTCCTCTGCTGATATCTTGTTTGAATAAGTTTCTATATCTGGGTTTTCTAGGATTCCTTGTGTTTAGAACCAAAGACAGAAATTGCTATACCCCTTCAAACAATACCAACACCTCTTAAACTCCTTAGATAGGACCTATCTATCTAACTCAATAGACAGGACCTCTCTTTTATTTATAGGTCTACCTCCCAGGATCTCCACTGTAGACATATTTAGGGCAAAATCCTATCTTTTAATCATTAAGGTACCATATGGAACCCCATGATTAGACTATCATGGTTATCACAATTTTAATGTTTTCTTGAGATGTTTTCATATAGACAATAGTGAAATATCACAATGGTGCTCAATAATATTATTTACTTAGCATATATAAGTGGCTTCCTTGAGACAGATTTCTTCAAGTCTCAGCAGCTCATCTACTCTATCATTCACTCTATATAATCCCCAGAAACACAATTCTATTTGTGAGACTTTGGAAGAACTAGCGCAACTCTCAATGAGTCAGCTTCAGCTTCCTAATATAAAAATTAAGGAGAATAATGGGATTTCCTCTGGTGGTCGTTGTAAATATTTATTTAGACAAGGCTTATAAATGGCTTACAAACGTGCCTGGTACCTTCCAAGCACCTGATAAATTAAAACTAATACTATTATTTTACACAATGTCAGTTTTAACCACATGGTATTTACTCAAAAGTAATTCAGCTTTATGTATCACAACAGTGTCTGCAGGAAAACTGTCCTTCTACAGTACATTATATGCTACTCCCACATCTGTAAATTGAGGATTACAATAATGCTTACTTGATTTATTGATGTGAATAATTTAAATTTATCTTTTGTCTATCACTACTCTAAAAACATTATGAACTTAAACATTTTGCATCTTCCAAATTCCATCAAATATGTCTATCTATATGCAAGGACGGCAAAGACTACATTTTAAGTTGTCCTTGAAGCTAGGATTCTAAATGTAATTTTAGTTCTGCCAATCAGATACATTTGTAAAAGGTACAAACTCTAAACTTAGTAACAGTTAAATATCTGTATTGCTAGTATAGAGCATAGTAGATTCAGATGACTCTACATTTTGTAGCAATAGTACTAGATTCCTGAGGAGCAGCTCTCTTGGGCTCAGTTTTGTGAGGCAGCTTTGAGATCATTCCAGAAAGCTCATCCTAAAATCTGCCTTCAGCTGTCTTGATAATTCCTTAAGCCATACATTATACAAATAGTTTTACAGTTAGCAATTTTATATCCATGCAATTTTAACCACCCATAGAACAGTAAACAACCCATAGTGTTTGAGTTCACCAAATGAAAACGACAAATAGTCACCCAGGATGTCAGTAGAAATCAAGAGGGACATACACTGACAAATAAATCTATTTTATAAAGAATGAAGTCTGAAGAACCGACATTGGAGGGATCATGAACTTACATTCGTTTCATATAAAGTTGTTCCTCCTTATTCAGACTCCTTATTTGTACATTTTCCTACTCTCTAGCATGTATTTGCAACCCCAAAATCAATCTACGGGACACTTTTTGAGCCAGTCCAGGACATGTGCAGAGCAGCAAAAAGTTTGAGTTACCCATTACACCTGTTCCCAGCAGAGGTTAAACAAGGTGATGCTCTGCCTTCTTGTTTCAGCTCTCATACCTTAAACAAAGTCTTTGTCAAGGCCTACATAATGCCACATTTTTCACATTTTTCTGTTTTAATTATTTCACTGCTTTTAATGAACCCAGAGCACAGTGCTATAGCACTAAGTGTCTTGAGAGCAAGAACTGTGATGTGACTTACAGAGAAAATACCTATCTATTGGGTAAGTTTGGGCCAGGCATGAGTTCTAGGACTGTTGGCTTAATGCTAATAGATCAACAACGTAGTACATCCAGAAAAAGGAAGAGGAAATTTTGTCACTCTGTACGTGAGGCTTCTATTGAAAATGCTAAAGTAGCATCTTTACTGTGTCATGAAGCCATGGAGAAGATGAAAAGCAGACAAATTTGTAGATGCATGAAATGAAAACAGATTTTATACTTTTTTTTAAATCCAAATTAGTAACATATAGTGTAATAATTGTTTCAGGAGTAGAATTTGGTGGTTCATCACTTACATAGAACACCCAGTGCTCATCACAAGTGCCTTCCTTAATGCCCATCACAAATTTAGCACATTCCCCCACCCAACACCTCCAGCAATTCTCAGCTTGTTCTCTGAAAACAGATTTAAAAAAAAGGGGGGGGGCATAACGACAGCATTGTAAGTCTGAAAGCCAAAGAAATTTATGGTCATGTTTTCTCATTATTAGGAAATGTTAAACTCTACAGAGCTAGTGCTGTTGGCTAACATTTTTCAAAAGGTGACAAGGTGTAAGAAATGTTAAATTTGCAGGTTAGGCAAGTTCTGCAGATCAAGAGGCTGTGGAAGAATTTTTAAATATCTCTAAGATATCATACAGGAAAATGATTATGTAGAGCAGGGTTTCAGTGCTAATTAGACTGGTCTGTTCTAAAAGGACACTGGAAAACTAAGCCATATAGCACAAATTGCATATAACCTATATAATAACAAGTGGTTTGAGTTGGTGAAAATGATGTGACAGAGGCTTGAAGGAATGTACCTTTCTATTCCCCCTAGGAACAAAAACTCAATATTGCTAATTCAGTGTGGAAAGCTTATGGAGCATAACCACCTGGAATAATGAGAATCAACACTCTCTACAAATGTATTTGTATTTGTAGGGGGACCTGGGGGGCTGGGTCGGTTGGGCGTCTGACTTCAGCTCAGGTTATGATCTCATGGTTGTTGAGTTTGAGCCCTGTGTCGGGCTCTGTGTTGACAACTCAGATCCTAGAGTCTGCTTCAGATGCTGTGTCTCCCTCTCTCTCTGACCCTCCCCTGCTCATACTTTGTCTCTCTCAAAAATAAAATAAACATTTAAAAAAATGTACATGTGTATATACAGGTATATTGATACATAAATGCATGCTGATGCTTTGTATACATGGATTAGCGTGCACAGAAAGATTTCTCATCACTGTCCACTGACAGACCCTAGGAAAACCTCAAAACTCAAAAAAACAAAAATTTTTTAAGATGGAGTCAGGTTGAAAGGATTCAAGAGCCATTGAAAGATCCAAAGGCCAAAGATAGAGAATTTAAAAAATAAAGAATCTAGTATTATATTATAATCCAAAGGATACAATTTATATTCATTAGTGTTGGGGCGCTTGGGTGGCACCTAGGTTGGTTAAGCAGCTGACTCTTGATTTTGGCTCAGGTCATGATCTCATGGTGGGTTTGTGAGTTCAAGACCCATATCAGGCTCTGTGCTCACAGCGCAGAGCCTACTTCAGATCCTCTGTCTCCATCTCTCTGCTTCTCCTCCATATACTCGCTCTCTCTCTCTCAAAAATAAATAAGTGTTTGAAACTTTTTAAAATAATCATTTGTACATACTATAAAGAAATGATTGTATAATTAAATAAAAGTGGAAAAAAGTGAATTCTTTCTTACAGAATAATGCCAATTAACAAATACAGGAAAAAAATGACAAATACAAAATCACTACCTTAAAACTATAAGCAGAAAGAGTTTGGGGTCCCCTGAAAAAGATGAGACATAGATTTCTTGACATAAGAAAAGTTGTTTTAGGCCCCTGCCATCTTGGGACCTATACCTGAGCAGCACTACTTGTCCAAAGCACATTTCTTGCAGAACTTCATAGGATATGTTGAAATTGCAGAAGAGTAGACTTCAATAGTCAATAAAACAAGGTAAGAACAAATAGCCACTATAAGGTCAGGAGACAGCACAGTCATATGAGAAACAATAAATCAGTGGTAGAACTCCCAGGGCTGATTCAAAAGTAAAGATTGGCCTGATGCATTCTTGTTATGTTTGCAGGATTTAAATGCCTTTGCACAATTTAAGAGATCACACCAACCAAAGCCAGAGAAGTGACCCTTGCCAGCCCTTGTGATTTCAATTAACTCAGTCACCTTGGAATTTTCTCCCAATTCCATGCTGAATTTCCCATTTTGCAAGCCTCTGGATGAATATGTATTCACCCTTGGTTTAAAATTTCTCCAGTTTTGTTGATGAAGGACACACCGCTTTAGGAAATATCCCAGGTGTTCTCCTTTACTTGTTGCAAGTAAAACCCTTCCTTTCCTATTCTTTAACTTGCTCATTGTTTTTGGCTCAACATCCACCTAAAGGCAAACCCAGTTTCAAGTCACAAAACCATGTGATAATTCTGCAGCAAGATCATTGTAGAATGATAAAATTAGGAAAATATTGTTTAAGAATTTTTTTCTGATTGGGGGTAAGCCCTTAGATGTCTAAGAAGCATCGTGTTGCTTACAACAGAAGGTAAAATGAACTACTGAGCCACATGATAGAAAGGAGTTTATTAACACGCCATATATAAACTTGACTCATTTTTTCCAACTGTGTTTTTGCTTATTTATAATTTTGTATATATTCATTGTATTCATTTTTATTTCACAACTTTAAATGAAGGTGAATACTAGATATCCATATATTTAATATTTTTACTATGCATAGTGGATAGCCAACTGATGAATTGTATCACTTTAATCACTGGTGGTGGGGGGTGGGAGAGATGGTCTCAGGTGTGAATTTAAAAGTAAACTAAAGCTAAAATACAAACATATAGGTCTTATCATGAATAACTTATATTGCATGCCCTTGATTTAAGACAATCTTTAATCTTTGATGGATATGTCTTTAAAGGATAAAAGATTAAGTTTTTCTTCATTGATAAAGTTATGCTTAATGTAACAGCTTTATTACTTATATTCTGTCAATCTTTATGCATCTCCCTATAATCTATTGTTGAAAATATTGATATAAAAGCAAATTCTGCTAAAAAGTTTGAGGCACATAAGTTTCTCTGCTCCCTGGAAATACATTATTGCTTAAACTGTTATTAGAAGTATCTGTTTGGGTCCTGTACTGCTTTGCATAGTGCCCTTCAAAGGTCATGTCCATCTGAAACCTACAGATATGACCTTATTTGGAAATAGGGTCTTTGCAGAAGTACTGAAGGGGAGCAGACTATATCACCCCCTGATATGTCTCTTTGGCATAGGATTATTTTTTGCTGGTTTTGTTTAAGAAATAACAGACAAAGGAAAAGCTCTGTAAGCTGAGAAGTCACTTTTTTGTAAGGTATTTGCATTATGTAAGAAAATTCCATTTGTAAGGGTATCTCCCTCTCTGTACCAAGAAGTGGAGGATAATCAAATCTCTAGAAACTCTTACCAAAGGAGAAGGCAGCAATGCAAATCTGTACAACAACCATACCCTCCTTCACTGTGTTTCCCTTGATAACTTCCTATAACTGGCTCCCTCCCCACTGCACAACATCTTCTTTTGGCTACAGGTGAGGATATTATTAAAGGTGGTGGCTTGAGCCATTTGGAGGAATTACTCCGTTTTCCTGGATCTCTCCCATGTATACAGGAGGTACACATGCTATTTAACTTCTGTTTTTCTCCTGTTAATTTTTTTTATTATGGGGGGGGGGGATGGGAGGGCTCTCAGCCAAGAACCTAAAAGAGCAAAAGGAAAATCATCTTTCCTCCCATACCTAATCAAGTTGAGGTCATATACATTAAAGCAATTTCCATGTATCTTGATGTGACAACAGTTTCTATATAACATAAAATTTTAAATAATATGATGACCTACACATAAATGTCATGTAGATACTATTCTGACAATGTTTATAATAAAACATGAGCACAGGGGTGCCTGGCTGGCTCAGTCGGATAAACGCCCGGCTTTGGGTCAGGGCATGATCTCACAGTCTGTGGGTTCAAGCCCTGTGTCAGGCTCTGTGTTGATAGCTCAGAACCTGGACCCTGCCTCAGATTCTGTGTCTCCCACTCTCTCTGACCCTCCCCTGCTCGCTTTCACTCTTTCTCTCTCTCTCTCTCTCAAAAATAAATAAACATTAAAAAAATTTTTAAAAACATGATCACATGTATGGCATAGTATTCAAGTTCTTGACTTTTCTCATGAACAGACTAATATACTTTGAATTTAAATAGCTGTTCTGCTTGCTTTAATAGTCTCTTTCTTTAGTGTGTACTCTTTATTACTTAGTCATATACCTTGAATAATTTCATGTCTCCAAAAAAAAATCTTAAAATCTTTCTTCAGAAATTGTCTAACATTTTAAGATCATCAAGTAATCCAAATTTCCATTGATTTTAAACTATTTATATGTCTTATGGAAATCCTCTTTTTTTTTTTTAAATATAATTAATTGTCAAATTGGCTAACATACAGTGTGTAAAGTGTGCTCTTGGTTTTTGGGGTAGATTCCCATGGTTCATCTCTTACATACAACACCCAGTGCTCATCCCAACAAGTGCCCTCCTCAATGCCCATCACCCATTTTCCCCTCTCTCCCACCCTCCCCCCATCACCCCTCAGTTTGTTCTCTGTCCTCTCTTAAATAGCAACTAAATATAAGTTCCAAATGATGAATGTAAATGGGATATTACAGACATCTTTTCGGATCACTGCACTGAAAAATAAAATGATGCACGGGATGAGGGACATATCGCTTATCTTGGACATGAGAAAAGGAATCTGAGGTTTCTAAAATAACGTAGAATTCTCACCTTCTGTTGTAAGAAGTGAAAATTATGCACACAGTTGTCTTTTCCATCTCTCTACCCTCAGAACCTAAGCTTGACCCCAACACATAGAAAACATCCCAAAAGTAATCATGGAGTGAATAAATGGTAATGATTATAATCATGACAGGTTTTCTATGTCACCATTCAGTGTAAAAATGTAAAACCTTAAAAAACATGGCATTTCTAATGGTGTAGAATGATTGAGACCTCAGCCCCAGTCTAAAACATCACGGTGAATTCTTAATATTTTCCCTAAGATTAGAGAAAAGCCCACTTGTTCACAATTTAAAATCTATTGCCATTGAGAAATTGTTTATCTCTTACACCATTAAATTTCTTCTCCTTGTGAAGTTATGGATTCTTTTTATAATTTACTTTTATGTCTTAACACTGTATCTTAACACTGAGCAGGTATACTTAAGTTTTAGTTTTGCACAATGTGAATATTTTTATAATTTAAATTCTTCTATGTATTTTTTCTGCTCTGATTTCAGGCCACAATCACCAAAATAATCTATTCTAAATTATTTACTAATTTGGACTATTGTTGAATGCTGGTGTCTGGAGAACACCAATCTCCATGGTACCTTTTGTTTATTTACTCAGCTAATCCCCCTGAGTCCATTGTGAATGGAGCAGATAAAATGATAACTAGCCTGAATAACATTACTAAGATCATATCATCTTGCCCACCATACCTGGAAAGACATTCCAACTATAACTTCATTTCAACCATAACTTATTTCATTCAACTATAACTTATTTCATTTCAACTATAACTTATTTCATTTCAACTATCACTTACTTCATTTCAAGTATCAAGACAATACTTCTTAAAGTGGCAATAGGTAGGATATCTTGAGAACTCAGATCCTTCGAGAAATCTGGGTTAATGTATAGAAATAAGTTGATGTATGCCCTTTTTATAAAAATTGCAGAGAAGCTCCCTGAATTATGCTTTATCAATATTTTGAATACTTGGTTACAAGGATAAGATTACAGAGAAGAAACAGATTGCAAAGACTTTTGAAAATTCCCAAAATTCTTACATTTAAACAAATTAAATAAGCCATTAGAAATGACAATGACTAAACCAACCATATTTACCATAAAAGTAAGTATGTCTTGGGGCACCTGGGTGGCTCAGTCGGTTGAGCGTCCAACTTGGTTCAGGTCATGATCTCATGGTTTGTGAGTTCAAGCCCTGCATCAGGCTTTGTGCTGACAGCTCAGAGCCTAGAGCCTGCCTCAGATTCTGTGTCTCCCTTTCTCTCTGCCCTTCCCCCACTCATGCTCTGCCTCTCCCTCTCTCTCTCTCTCTCTCTCTCAAAAATGAATAAACATTAAAAAAAAAGTATGTCTTTAGTAGTTTCTTTCAGGAATGCAATTTTGCTTTAATAGGATAAATTTATGCTTTATGCAAGTTTTCTCAATTATGCACAATACTATATATGACTAAATTAAACCACACAATTTATATGAAATATATAAATGAAGAAATTTTTAAACTGCAACAATGTAATAGTTTCATGCAACATTTTTGTTCATTATAATGTAAATATTCAGTGATTGATAAGACTACATATTTTTGTGTTCTTAATCTAAATGTCTTTTAATAATTATTTTTAATATAATCAATATCAAGATACCATGTAATCATTTTTGTGCAAGATTTGAAACTATTTCATGTGTCTTAACGCTGAGCAGATACATTTTCTGTTTTAATTTTACACAATGTGAATTTTATACAGTGAGGGTTAGCATCCATCATGTAAAGGCAGAAGACAAAAAAAAAAAAAAATGCATATCTTATGACCACGAGGAGGAGAGATGATGCAAAGTAGGAATAATCCCCTCCTAGCAATCAGGTAAAGATTTTAATGTGTTCATTAACACACTAAATTAATTGGCTAATTCTCAGAAAATACCATTCCTTTTGAAAGCTCTGAAACCTCAGAAGGATGTAGAAAACAAAGGAGACATTACAGACTTAGGCTGTATGGACAGTTAAGCATTTTTTAAAATGATCTTAGATGACAGCGCATCTAAAGCTTTTATGGAAAATAAAAACTTTAAACAGGAAAAAATCAAATCCTGATAAACATCAAGAGTTGCATTAAAGCCAAAGATGAAAAATAAAAGAAATAAGAAATAATCCTTGCTTCCCAAAAGCGTACCTTTTGTCTCCCTCAAGAAAACAATAGGCAATATTATGGAAAAGTGCTAAATGATTTTATTAAGTTTTTTTATTGAGATAATCTCTACATCCTACATGGGGTTTGAACTCACAACCCCAAATCAAAAGTAACACGCTCCTTTGAGCCAGCCAGGAGCCCCAAAATCATTTTAGAATTTACAAAATTTACAATTTACAATTTACAAAAATAAAATTAGGACTTAAGAAACAGTAGTGCTTTATGTATCAGAGAGCAGACTCACGATAGGTAGATACTAAATACAAATATATTTAAGAATATGTTTATAATCTTAGAAAAGACCACTATGGCAAATTACTAATTAAAACTAGAATGTCTTGTGACACAGACATTGGAATTCGATTGGGACTACCCTCCCATGCATTAAATGTGTCTGTATACTGTTATCATGGAACATTATTCTACCAGATGGGCAAGTAAGTGGTCTCTGAAGATTGTAAAAGTTTGAATGGGAGAAGACAAATGGTTATTCAAAATAGAAAAGTTAAAATATATATGATGAAGAAAGTAACAAAAAATACCTTCAAAATTTTGTAGTATGCTGGGAGTAAGCTGAGTTTTATTAGAAAAGGTTTTCATCTTAGAGGTTTTAATCTTTTTTTCTTGTTTTCAGGTATATACCAAAATATTCAGAAGACAGGGATTTATACCGAGATATGTGAGAATACAATGAAAGATATACAAGAATAATGAATTAATATATGACATACTAACATTTATTATTATATATTATTATATAATTATTATAAATGTCAGTATCATGTTTCTCTAAAAATATAAGGCAGCAATGACTTAAAATTTATTTATTTATTTATTTATTTATTTATTTATTTAAGTTGGAGTGCCTGGGTGACTCAGTCAGTTAAGCACCTGACTCTTATTTCAGCTCCGGTCATGATCTCACAGTTCATATAATCAAGCCCCAGGTAAGACTCTGCGCTGACAACACGGAGACTGCTTGGGATTCTCTCTCTCCCTCTGTCTCTGCCCCTTCCTTCCCTCTATCTCAAAATAAACAAACATTATTTAAAAGGGTGTCTATGTGTTTGTGTATGTGTGTATGTTTTTCTTTCCTGGTGTCGTAACTTTTCTTATTTTTTCATCTATTTTACAGCTACACAAAAATATCATTATAAAGAAGGAAGATAATGAAAAATTACACCTCAGTAACAGAATTTATTCTTCTTGGATTGACAAATGACCCACAGTGGCAGGTTGTACTTTTCGTATTTCTTCTTGCTACCTACATGCTAAGTGTGACTGGGAACCTGATCATTGTCACCCTCACCCTTTCAGATGCCCACCTGCAGACTCCAATGTATTTCTTCCTTCGAAACTTCTCATTCCTAGAAATATCATTCACATCTGTCTGCATTCCCAGATTCCTTGTCACTTTTGTGACAAGGGACAGAACCATTTCCTACAATGGTTGTGTGACTCAGCTATTTTTCTTCATCTTCTTGGGGGTGACAGAATTTTACCTTCTGGCTGCCATGTCCTATGACCGCTACGTGGCCATCTGCAAGCCTCTCCATTACATGACCATCATGAGCAGCAGAGTCTGCACCCTTCTTGTCTTTAGCTCATGGCTTGCAGGATTCCTGATCATCTTTCCACCAATACTGTTGCTTCTACAGTTGGATTTCTGTGCCTCCAATGTAATTGATCATTTTATCTGTGACGCTTCTCCAATTCTACAGCTTTCTTGCACAAACACTCACTTTCTAGAACTCATGGCATTTTTTTTAGCGGTGGTAACACTTATGGTCACCTTAACGCTAGTTATTCTCTCTTACACATACATCATCCGTACAATTCTGAGAATTCCTTCCACAAGTCAAAGGAAGAAAGCCTTTTCCACTTGTTCCTCCCACATGATAGTGGTCTCCCTCTCTTATGGAAGCTGCATTTTCATGTACATTAAGCGTTCTGCAAGGGAAAGGGTGACTTTAAGCAAAGGAGTAGCTGTGCTCAATACCTCAGTGGCTCCTCTCTTAAACCCTTTCATATATACACTAAGGAATCAGCAGGTGAAGCAAGCCTTTAAGAATGTGGTCCAGAGTATGGCCTTTTACTCAAATAAATGAATGTTATTATGAAAAAAGTATACCCTTAAAAGTAAAGCTGAATGAAGAACTCTCTGCCTTTCTCTACATAAATTCTTCAAACACCTCAATTCATTCTTTCAGTTAGACATATGTATATAAACAACGCCTCTTTTTCTTACTAGCCTAAAAACCAGGTCTTAACTGGCTTTCTGTATAGAAAATAGTCAATCTTATCCTGTGTAACTAAAATTCATGTGTCAATAATCTCCATTGTTTCTCATATCAAAGCAAAGCAGCTTAAACATTCATAGAAAAGATACATATTGCTATACTATAAGAAGCTACTAAAAACCACAAGCACTATGAAATGTATTTTACGAGAAATAATAATATGTATCAATTAATATTTCTTAAATTTCTACTTCTGTGTCATCAATAAAACATTTAAAATTAAAGCATTATTAAAATATCTCCATGAGTTTATCAATAAAATGTAATTAAAACATGCTGAAAAATCAAATAGAAATTTAAGATAAAATCTGCTGTCAGCCTTATCTTTGCCATTTGAAATGAGATGGTATCTATTTTATACTAGTTTTTGTAGGAAAATATAGAAGTTTCAGTACAAGACATGAAATTTACCTTTTTCTTCCACTGATATGTTCTTAAAAGAAAATAGATTAACTGAAGAATTCCCTCTCTGCCAATCATATTTGAAAGGGAAAAGCATGGTATATAAAGGTAAATTAAGCTATCCTGATAAATGTCATATTTATATTCAAACTCTTTCAACTGATACAAAAATGGTCTTTCCTACTGATATGAAACAACAATTTCATAATCTGGAATGATAGGACATAGAGACTCCAAAGAGTTTCTTGGAAATGATGATACATGACTTATTTATGCCTTAGTTTTCCTTATTAGCAAATCTACACACTGTGTTTATCTGTCCTTTGCCTCTTTTACAGCATGTCCTACCTCCCTCAATAATATCCAAGAAAATGACTCTGACAACTTCAGAATTGTAAAAAATGTGTCCAAGCCTGGCTCCTACAGTTAATATCCCCTTTGGCACCTATGTATCACTAAGAAAACTGGTTGTCTTAAGACAGCAGTTGTGAATATAACTAGATACTAGGTAAGTGGATTTGACTTTGGTTTCTTGATTTCCAGCTTGGTCTGATACATAGGTTAATGTAAAGAGCTGTACATAGTTTCTAACTCCCAGACAGAAATACCTTTTCTTGTATCTCATAGACAAGAGTGTCTGTGAACACTCACTTATTTCTTACCATTGTCCTTTCATGGAATGGGTTACATTTTTTTAAAAAAGGATTTAACATAATATTACCACAAAATGAAAATTAATTTATCATTTTATTCAATTATAAATTCCATATTGGGGCAATTTGTAAGAAATGAAATTATATAGGTTTACTTTTGTAAGAAAATCACAAGTAAGCTGAAATGCAAAAGCAAGAACTTATCAAACTCAATACCCAAAAAACAAATAATCCAGTTAAGAAATGGGTAGAAGGGGTGCCTGGGTGGCTCAGTTGTTTAAGCATCTGACTTCAGCTCAGTTCATGATCTCATGGTCTGGTCCATGGGTTTGAGCCCTGAATCAGGCTCTGTGTTGACAGCTCAGAGCCTGGAGCCGACTTCAGATTCTGTCTGTCTGTCTGTCTATCTCTCAATCTCTCTCTCTGCCCCTCCCCTACTCACACTCTCTCTGTCTGCCTCTCTCTCCCTCTCTCAAAAATAAACATTAAAAAAATAAAAGATAAAACAAAAGAAATGGGCAGAAAACATGAATAGGCATTTTTCCAAGCATCCAGATGGTTAACAGACACATGAAAAGATGCACAACATCACTCATCATCAGGGGAATACAAACCAAAACCACAATGAGATACCACATCACACTTGTCAGAATAGCTAAAATTGACAACTCAGGAAACAACAGATGTTGATGAGGATATGGAGAAAGGGGAACACTTTTGCACTGTTGGTGTAGATGTAAACTACTGCAGCCACTCTGTAAAATAGTATGGAGTTTCCTCAAAAAGCTAAAAATAAAACAACCCTACAACCCAGCAAGTGTACTACTAGGTATTTACCTAAAGGATGAAAAACACTGATTTGAAGGGGTACATGCACCCTGATGTTTATAGCAGCATTATCAACAAGAGCCAAATTATGGAAAGAGCCCAATGTCCATCGACTGATGAGTGGATAAAGATGTGGCATCTATATACATATATATATACACATATATATATATATATATACACACACACATATATACACACACACACACATATATATATATACATACACACTACTCTGCCATCAAAAAGAATAAAATCTTGCCATTTGCAATGACATGGATAGAACTAGAGTGTATAATGTTAAGTGAAATAAGTCAGTCAGAGAAAGACAAATACAATATGCTTTCATTCATATGTGGAATTTAAGAAACAAAACAGATGAACATAGAAAAAAACAGAGAAGGAAGCAAACCATTAAAGACTCTTAATAATAGAGAACGAACTGAGAGTTGACGGAGGGAGGTTGGTGGTGTGATGGGCTAAATGGGTGATGGGTATTAAGGAGGCCACTTATGATGAGCATTGAGTGTTGTATGTAAGTGATAAATCACTAAATTCTACTCCTGAAACCAATATTACACTGTATTTAACTTAAATTTAAATAAAAACATTTAAATTATAAAACTGATTATATATATATACATATACATATATGTATATATATATAAGGAGTGTATACAAACAACATGAAAATGTTAACTAAATGAATATATACTATACATATGGTATATATAATAGGTATGTAGGTAGACAGAAGAAAGAGAGGAAGAAAAATAAGAGGGAAGGGAAAGGTGATCCTCTTGATTGACAGAAACTTCTCTGGAAAAAGTTGATTCTAATATTCACATTGTTCATAAGCGTAAGGTGAAATATTATTGTAAAGTATTATGAAATAATGAAATTTTTATTGCAAATGTGATGGTTGGTGAGAAATGTATCAGATATATGTTATGTTTTAGAGGCTTTCAAAAATATTAAGTTCATATTATTTTTCACACTAATATTTCTAAAACGCCTTCCCTTTAACAAGGGAAATTACACGTATGTAATGATCACACACACTTGTGCCATAACCTTTTTTAAAATCAAATCACAGTTACTGTCACTTTACTGTTTTGTGGTTATTGAAAACATAAGAAATCATTTATTTTCATTGGTGAATTATCATCCTAAAAGTTGATTCTATTAAACATAAAGTGGGAGCTTAGAATAAAAATTTCTTAATAGCATTGCAAATTGGAATTTCATTGACTCCTATTCTCATGAAGCATTCCTCAAGCTCTAGAGATTACAAAATACTCTCCAAAAAGTATTAACCATTCATGGGCCATTGAATCTCTTGGGATCTTAATACAAAGTGATGATTGGCTAAAGAAAAAGTAATCACTAAAACTTACAGATCACAAAATCTAAGAAAGAATCACACAATCAGACAATTTTGGAAAAGCCTTCATTTTGTCTTATAAATGCTCAGGGGTGCCTGGGTGGCTCATTCAGCTGAGCGTCTGACCTTGGCTCAGGTCATTATCTTGGCAGTTTGTGAGTTAGAGCCCCTTGTAGGGCTCTGTGCTGACAGCTCAGAGCCTGGAGCCTACTTCAGATTGTCTCCCTCTCTCTCTGCCCCTCCCCTGCTCGCACTGTCTCTCCCTGTCTCTCAAAAATAAATAAACATTAAAAAAAATTGTTTTTAATACTCAGAAGGAAAAGTGAGCTAGATGAATAGATAATTAGAATAGAAAAGGAAGAAATCAGTTATTTTGTACCTTCCACAACATTTCTGCATTGATCTTAACCAGGCTGCCTGTACTTAATTAAATTCCTCTAAGTACTAATACAGTAAATGTGATAACATTTTTCTAAGGCATTCCATTTATGTTTTCTATAAAAGGCAAACTACATATTCCTTTTTTTAGAAGCAACTTTATAACTCAGGAGAGGTGTGATATTTTCCAGTTCTCTAGAACTACTTTTTATATTATCCATTTGCTTTCATAAATATTCAGCTATTTTTTTTTTACCTCTAATACATGCAATGCTAAGGGAAACTTTTCAATTCAATCTTTTAAGAATTCTATCTTAAATCCCTCCTTAAACTGAAGTCATTAATAAAGTTCACGAGGAGAGAGGTAGAAATGGGTGAAAAGGCAGAGGAGGAAGAGCCTAAGAGCACAGAAAGAATATCAAGTTTTGCAGTAAATAAAGTTTGAGTTGGATGCACAAATGAAATTATTTGCCATTTAAAATAACATTCAGAGAATATCAGATAAATCATGGTCTTCTTCCCCCTTTATGTGACCAAACATGCTATTTGGCAAATTCCACATGAAAAGAATTATTATTAGAAACTAGACATTAGTTAAGAATTAACTTTCCTGGGGAGTGCCTTTGGTGGCTCAGTCGGGTAAGCCTCTGGCTCTTGCTTTTGGCTCAGGTCATAATCTCATGAGTTTGAGCCCCATGTCAGGCTCCGTGCTGACAGTGCAGAGGCTGCTTGAGATTCTTTCTTTCCCTCTCTCTCTGCCCCACCCCCTCTCAAACTTAAATAAATAAACATTTTTTAAAAATAAATATGGATGACATAGTCTGAATGGCACTGCATCTCAAAATTAATGGAAAAGAGGGAAGGGAGAAGGAGCTATCAAGGAACAAAGGCCTTTCTCCAGGAATGCTCCATTCCTTCCTTATGTTGCTCCTTCCCAATTATATAAATATTGAGCAGAGAATTAATCTCTTACCTAATGAAAAAGAGTCTTTCCGTACACTCATCAAAATCAGTGACATCTAGAATCCACATACAAATTACATGATCTGAGTACATCATAAGCCTTGGAACAATATTATGTAGTCAATTCCATTACTATATAAGGGAGAGTATTACTCATGCAACAGCACTTTAAAGTTTTATTCTTTGATAGCAATAACCAAGAAAACCTTAGGCTAAAGCATGAGGTACTAATCCATACTCTACATTGATATCAGTCACAATAATTTTCATGCATTGAATAAAAGCAGAAAGTTTCTACAATTATTTGATCACCGCATATGTATTATCACATTTCATTCTCACAGGCATCTTATCATCATTGTTGTATTTCAGGTAAGTAAAATCAGCCTTGCCTGTCATGTTCCCTGTCCTCCAACCACAAACCTCATGGTATTATTATGTTTCCATGACCATACAATATTGCAAAGGTTTTGAGGGGACAGGAACTCACGGAGAATTAAATTCCAACAGATGTCAAGTTCATAAATGGAAGCGCTGGGTCTGAAAGTCAGCTTTCTATATACAAAAGATGTACTCTCACTCATAAGTGAAAAACAGTAACTTTATAATTTTTAATCAAACAGATCTAAAAATAATTTGAAAATAAACTATATGACCCATTGCAGAGTTTAATTTAAATTTGACATTTTTATCATAAACATAAACAGATCCAAAATTAAATAATCTGGGTATGATGAAAATATTGAGATTTTAAGATTAAACTCTTACATTACCATTTGGTTTGTATTTATTGTCAAATGTATCCTATGTAGAGAAATACATAGGAAGTTAATGATGTTCATTTAAAATGATACCTAAAAAAACATGCATACTTCCACTTCCCAGGCTAACATACCAAACACCATATTAACATAGAACCCCCCCAACTTTTCTGTCCTCCAAAATACAGATTTCGAAAGACACATCGACTGTACTGACACTGCTTTGCTTTTCACACTACCAAAATGAACTCTTTATATTTTTCTTTCCTGGGTTTTGGTCAGGTTTTAGAAAATTAAAAATTACAAACAATAAATTTCAGCTGCATGCTTTTATAAAATTTGACAGACGTATGCAGTTGTGTATCCACAAGCACAGTTGAAATAAATATATTTTGAAAAAATATCCAAAATATTTTCTTATGTACTTTAGTAGCCAATCCCTACATCTTACAGCTCTTCAAGAATCCACTGATCCATTGTCCTATGGTTTTGTTTATTTTGTATTGTCATAGAAAATGAATCATATCGTATGTACCTTTTAAGTGTTCCTTTTTCACCTTATAAAATGCTTTTGAGATTCATCTATGTATGAATATATATATATATGATTTGCATATATCATTAGTTTATTCCTTGTTTGTACGAATACATGGATTCACCAGTTGATGGAAATTATAAAGTTTCAGGTTTCATATTTAGGTAGATCTGTTTTGAGGTTTTTGTATAATAAAATATATATGCTGTGGTTCAGATTTTGCTTATGGAAGTCCAATTTTTCCAGCACCATTTGCTGAAAAATAATGTGTTGTCATTGAATCTTTGGGGTACCTGAAATATATATATTTCATATAATCACATTAGAAATAATGATTTAATAATTTTATATAAAAATTCACAAAAGTATATATAAATAAAATCATGTCTAGTACTCTTTTATTTCTGACATTCTAATACATGCATTAAATCTTTAAGTCTTTAAAGGATATATTAAAATTTAAATATTAAATATTTCCCAGTTTTGTTCTTCTTTTTCAAAGTTACTTGGAGTATTTTAGGTTTTTTAGCTTTCAATGGAAATTTTAGATTAGGCTTGTAATTTCAACAACCACCACCACAAAGACTTTCAGTTTCAGCTTGACGTGTAAAGAACTTGGAGTTCCCATTCTTAGAACATAAAATGCTAAACAAACTGAAATTGATGACTTGTCTTTGACCATTCAGAGAACTGAGGTCACAGGATAAACTGCCACCCTGCAAACTGAAGAGAGGAACAAATTCAGAGTCATGGCTAAGATCCGCTTACCTGGAACACAACTGCTAGAGCCATTAAATGGTAGGAATTCTTAAAGGGTAAGTTTTACAAACTGCTAGGGGCCTAGTATAGACTAGAATTAGAGAATTCTGAATGACCTGACACTTACATGGAAGTTACCTCCAGGGGTAACTTTTTGTTTTGGGAAAAACAAAGAAAATCCCTTCATGCTAAAGGAAATGTAACTGATCTATTTTTTTAATGTTTATTTATTTTTGAGAGATAGAGTATAATCAAGGGAGGGGCAGAGAGAGAGAGGGAGACACAGAATGTGAAGCAGGCTTCAGTCTGAGCTGGCAGCACAGACCCCAGGCTTAAACTCATGAGCTGTAAGATCATGCGTGACCTGAGCTGAAGTCAGATGCTTAACTGACTGAGCCACCCAGGTGCCTCAGAAAGTAACCATTTAAAAAAAATTTTTTAACGTTTTATTTACTTTTGAGACAGGGAGAGACAGAGCATGAACAGGGGAGGGTCAAAGAGAGGGAGGCACAGACCCTGAAATAGGCTCCAGGCTCTGAGCTGTCAGCACAGAGCCCGATGCGGGGCTCGGGCTCACGGACCTCGAGGTCATGACCTGAGCCGAAGTTGGCCGCTTAACCCACTGAGCCACCCAGGCACCCCAGGAAGTAACCATTTTAAAACACACCAAAATTGTTCCTCATCACAAAAATTTTCAAGGAACTTTACTATATCCTTATCCCACCTGGGCAAAGCACCTTACTCACAGTCCAATCTTCTCTAAACTTCATGTCTCAACTCAAAGGCGAGTATTTGGGACAATTATACCACTGGAGAAACAGTCATGAAAAATCACAGTTTAGAGACACAGGGCTAAGATATTGAGGTGTAATCACAAGATTACAGAACACTATCCCTTTGCCACAACTACCATCACACAATATACAATACAGTAACAGTGGATTACAGCTGCAGAGCTCTTCTCATTCCTGGAAAGAAGCCTGAAGTCAAGAGGGGGAAGACAAAAGCAAAGACACTAAAAGATATGAAAACTTCAAACTACAGCTTCAGCAACAGCAAATAGTAAACACATCGAAGCAAAATTATCCTAGCAAGATTATACTAAATCTTCATACTAATGGCCTATTTACATCAGTTTACATTTCAATGACAAAAAAAATTTACAATACATAGCAAAGGAAACAAACAAAAACCAACAAACAAAAACACCGTACCATCTGAAAGGATAAAGCAAGCTACAGAGTCAGAGTGGATATGCCACAGATGTTAAAGATATCTAGCAAGGAATTGAAAATAACTATGATTAATATGGTAAGGGCTCTAAAAGAAAAAGTAGAAAACATATAATGACAGATGACAAAATTAAGTGAAGAAATGAAAATTTTAAGAATCAAAGGAAATACCAGGAATCTAAAACACTGTAACTGAAATGAAGAATGCCTTTGATAGGCACATGAGTGGATTGAATCAGGCAGAGGAAAGAATCAGTGGTTTCTGAAGACAGCTCAATGAAAAGTTACCAAACCAAAATGCAAAGAGAAAAAAGAAAAAAAAAAAAATTAACAGAGAATATGGGACAATCCCAAAACTTGTAACATAGGCATAACTGAAATACCAGAAAGAGAAAAGTGAGAAAAAAGAAATATTTAATGAAATAGTGGCTGTAAATAGAACTTTCCAAATTAATGACAGAAGCAAATACACAGATAAAAGAAAATTAATAGAACACCAAGCAGGACAAATAAAAAAATTTTTTTTCAACTACTCATATTATATTCAAATGCAGAAAATAGAAAGAAAATCTTGAAATAATCCAGAGAAAAATACAGCTTACCTAGAGAAGAACAAGAGTGAAATTACAACACATTTTTAATCAGAAAATATGCAAGCAAGAAGAGAATGGAGAGAAATATTTAAAGTGTTTAAAGAGAAAAAGCACTAACTATACACAGTTAAATTATACTTCAAAAGTTAAGGAGAAATAAAGACTTTGTCAGACAAACACGAACTGAGTGAATTCATTATCAGCAGGCCTGACCTGAAAGAAGTTTTTCAAAAGTTCTTCCATCAAAGGAAAATTATATAGATCAGAAACCCTATTCTACACAAAGAGGGACACTGAAGAAAAAATAATTAAAAGTAAAATACAGTACACTCACTATAAAAATAAATTAATGAGGACAGCAAGGTATTGTCAAAAGAATATCCATAAAGATCAAAATTAACGAAGACAGCATGGTATTGACAAAAGAATATATGTAAAGATCAATGAAACAGAATAGAGATTCCAGAAATAACACACATACAGTCAGTTGATTTTTGACAAAGGAACAAAGGCAGAAAGGAGAAAGGTTAATCTTTTCCACAAATGGTACTGGTAGAATTAGACATCCATATAAAAAAAAATAAATCTAGGGGCACCTGGGTGGCTCAGTTGGTTAAGTGTCCGACTTCAGCTCAGGTCATGATCTCCCAGTCCGTGAGTTTGAGCCCCGCATCAGGCTCTGTGCTGACAGCTCAGAGCCTGGAGCCTGCTTCAGATTCTGTGTCTCCCTCTCTCTCTGCCCCTCCCCTGCTCATGCTCTGTCTCTCTATGTCTCAAAAATAAATAAAAATATTTAAAAAAAATTTTTAAATAAATCTAGACACAGATCTTTCACAAAATTAACTCAAAATGAATAGACCTACTATAAAACTTGAACAATAAGTAATTGGATGGTGGGTGGTAGAGTCAGAATTCTCACTTTTGGAATAGGAGGTTACAGAGAAGAAGGGAAGGAAAGTTACATATAGTAATATTTATACATATGTATTTATACACAGGTTATTAGGATCACATGTATTTCCTGGTTCTGTCCTCTTAGTCAAGAAACAATGACACTATGGTAGCAATCAACACACCTACAGCCCAGATCTTGGTTTCTAATACTCTTCGCCAATAAAAGTAACTGGGTACTGCAGAAATGTTTGATTACAGGGCTGTGGTAAGGAATATACAAGATGATCCTGAAGCATCTTACAGTACCAGAAAATAAGTAAGCGATTTTTTAAAAACAACTATGATGGATGGATGTCAAATGAAAGAGTAGCCAACTTGAAAGGCCCCCAATGGCCAAAGCTAGAAAAATTTAGCAACAACATAAATTAGTATTGAATATAATTCAAAGTACAAAACATTTCCATGAGTCCATACTGATATAAATAAATAATTGAATAAATTAATAAATGAGAAAGAATACACAAATTTTCCATGTAAAGGAATCCCAAATAATTTACTCCATCTTCTAGGCAGAGTGTAATTCCCAACCATGCAGTGTGGACTGCACATATTACAGAGTACAGTGTGGAAAGTGGAGGTAGGTGGGATAGCACCCTTAACAGTGAAGTATCTAACTATCAGTACCTAAGGTGATCAAAGTTCACACCAGCAGTGATAAATCACATTGATAGTACCAACTCATGACATGGATGTGATGAAAATGGTAAATTTAACTCAATGGTCTTCCCCAAAACACATGACCCTAATTTAATCCAAGAGTAACATCATATAAATCCCAGTTGATCAAAATACTTGATCAGAGTTCTCAAAACTCTCAAGATCATCAAAATTCTGAGAGATTGTCACAGCCAAAAGAAGCCTAAGGATGATTATAGTACTGTACTATCCTCAAAGAGATCCAGGAATAGAAACAATATATTAGGTAAAAATCAAGGAAATCTAAATAAATTATGTTCTTTAGCTAATAATAATGATTTAACCCAATAATGTATTAATAATTTATCAGTTCACTAACTGTAATGACTATACCATATTAACATGTTAATAATAGGAGAAACTGTGTCAGGGATATGTAGTAATTCTCTGTTCTATCTTTACAATTTTTCCATAATTCTAAAACTGTCTTAAATAAAAAATGTATCCAAAAAAACCCTGATGATATCTTGACTGGAATGTTGTTGAATCTATCAATACATTTGCTAAATATTGACACCTTAAATATATTGAGCCTTCTAAAGCATGAGGATTTCATAGCTTTCTGTTTAGTTATTATGCAATTTTTTTTTATTCTCCATCACAAAGAATTAGTTTATTTTTTTATTGAAGCAGAAGTAACATTCGATGTTATATTAGTTTCAGGTGTACAACATAGTGATTCAAAAATTCTATACATTACCCATTGTTCACCAAAGTAAGTACTATACTGGATAATATTATCACAATAATATTGACTATATTCCATATGCTGTATTTTTCACCTATTTGACTTACATAACTGGAAGTTTGTACCTCTTAATCCCCTTTACCTACTTCACTCATTCCCCCCATTCACCTCCCCTCTGGCACCAATCAGTTTGTTCTCTGCATTTAAGAGTCTATTTTTGTTGTTGTTGTTTGTTCATTTTTTTTTAGATTCCACATACAAGTAAAATACAGTATTTGTCTTTCTCTAACTTATTTCACTTAGCATAATAACCTGTAAGTCCATCCATGTTGTTGCAGATGGCAAGATCTCATTCTTTCATATGGCTGAGCAGTATTCCATTCCATTCCATTCCAGTATTCCATATATATGCCACATCTTTTTTTATCCATTTACCTATCAAAGGACACTGGGTTACTTCCACATCTTGGTGAATGTAAATAATGCTGCAATAAGTACAGAGGTGCATATATCTTTCTGAAGATTACTGGATCATACAGTATTTTTATTTTTAAATTTTTGATGGACTTCCATGTTGTTTTCCACAATGGCTGCAACAATTTTACATTCCCACCAACAGTGCATAACGGTTCCCTTTCTCTTCCACATTCTCACCAACACTTGTTATTTCTTGCCTTTTTGATTCTAGCCATTCTGATAGTTGTAAGGTGATACCTCATTGTGGTTTTGATTTACATTTCCCTGATGATTAATGATGTTGAGCACCTTTTCATGTGTCTTTGGCCATCTCTATGTCTTCTTTGGAAAAATGCCTACTCAGATCCCCTGCTCATTTTTTATTGATTCCTTGTTCTTTTGTAGATGTTGACTTTGTATAATTTCTTTATATATTGTGGATATTACCTCTTATTAGATTTATCATTTGCAAATACCTTCTACCATTCAGGAGGTTGCCTTTTCATTTTGTTGATGGTTTCCTTCACTGTGCAAAAGCTTTTTATTTTGGTGTAGTCCCAAAAGTTTGTTTATTCTCAATATACTTTTATTAACAAAATATTTGAATAGCACATTTTATACACTTGTAGCCCTTTATTCTTGCTGTTTTCTGTTTCTTCACAAGTTTACATGTAATTATGTAATTGGATTATAGTACCTCAACAGACATTTATCTAAGGTCAAAATAAAATAACATTGACGATAGGAAATCCTAAAGAATTCTAAGACTGCTTTTTCCTCACTGCTATTCTTTGCACTTATATACCCCTCTGAAATGGAATGTGTTGTTTTTTTTTTTAAATCATTTCCCAAGGATACCTAATCAAAATTATTCAACTAAACTTTAGGGTACATTCATCAGGAACATCTCTCTCCGGAGACATTTTAATTGTTTTCCTACAAGAATCCCCTATGACTACTTTTTTTGAATCCCCTGTGACTACTTTTTTTGAACATCAAGAAAGATGATTAATTTTTGAAATTACATTTCACCAGCATACCAAAGTGATCCCTTGTGACTATTTTTAGAAAAAAAAGATACCTGTTTGTTTTAGTAACAATGGTTAGAAAACCACAGGAAGGTAATAAAAAGTTTACAAAAATGAACTCATGTTTATTTTATAAAAGTTACTGTGAGTCAGGTAAATGTTATATTGGTAGGTCTTCCTAGGATCTAGGGTTAGGAAGGATATTGTTTTTATGGAAATTTTGGAAAACAAGGGATTTTAATGCATGGTCTTGGATTGTGCAATTTAAGATAGCTTCTTAAGTTTCAAGGATTTTCTGTCTCACAAATTTTTATCCATTCCCAAGCAGCTCACCTCTTTCCTATAGCTGTTATACATTGATTTTCACTCCTGGTTTGAGCCTTTCCTTCTTATGAACAAAGAGCTTTACTTAATTAATGAGCAAAATGGACAACTTTGTCACCCCTATTTCACTGTAACTACTTTTTCTTTATTTTGAGAGTCTTACCCACATTCCAGGAAAGTTTAGTCTCTAGTTCTGCTGTGTAACCAGGCAGAAACTTAGAGCAGGGGTCTGTTTTGCTGCTGGCTCTCCCTTCTCCACCTCTCCAGTTCTACTCCTAAACAATGAGTTAGTGCCAGAGACACTGCTACCCAATGAAAATTTTTTGCAATACCTTGAGTCTCGGTCTTCCAGACTTAACATGGATTGACTACGTGGGACTAACCATAGAGCTAGTTCCACCATGTGTGTCACCAACTCTTTTCTGGATCACCTGTTACAGAACCTCTTGAATACTTGCACCATCTACCTGCAACTGGGACTGTGTCAACTTTCTATCAGGGCCTCCCTGACTTTACTTTCTCCTGAATTTATTCTTCAGTACGTTCCATCTCACTCTATGTGACCAGGATCATCCTGCCAAATTCCACCTACATGGTACAGAAATATGTTCTTGCATCATAAAATTAAAGCAAAAACAAATTGTGAAGTCTATAAAATGCTCCAAAAGTAAAGCCTCCAACACTGACCCTCAATTAAAGTAAGGCAACAGGGGCGCCCGGGTGGCTCAGTCGGTTAAGCAGCCGACTTCGGCTCAGGTCATGATCTCACGGTCCGTGAGTTTGAGCCCCGCTTCGGACTCTGTGCTGACAGCTCAGAGCCTAGAGCCTGTTTCAGATTCTGTGTCTCCCCTCTCTCTGACCCTCCCCCGTTCATGCTCTGTCTCTGTCTCAAAAATAAATAAATGTTAAAAAAAATTTAAAAAAAAAGTAAAGTAAGGCAACAGAACATTTGTATTTGAGCAGTTACATTTTTACCACGTGGGATTATATAACTGTAAGTATATTTTTCATTTCTTACCTCATTTTTTTCCATTTTCTAATCAATTTATAACTTAAATCACTCAAGTTTGTCTTCTAAAAAGTAATAGCTTATTATTTAATTCAGAAAGGGAAATGTTTAATTCTTACTTTGCTTAGGATTATATAAATTTTTTATTTTATAGCCCTGATTCTTTTAAGTTGGTAATTCTCTGTATAGGCAGCACTGACATGAAACATCTTGAAAAACTTGTAGAAACTATTTAAAAAAGGAAACTTCAATTGTTTTATTTTGAGAAAAATTATTAGAACATGTAGTCATTGGTAAAATATTTTAATAGAAATAAAATATTTTTTATAGTTTTCATATACACTTATAAGATTTTTAAAAGAAAACAAAACACATTTAAGTATATTTTCATATACAGATGTCAAGTGACTCAGTCAATTTTAAATGGCTAGTGATCTACAAAGAAGATACTAGGTATAAGTTTATTTGTCCTGGCTCATACAGATTTTCAGAATTCAGTACAATTTGGTGGCTAATTTATTGGTCTGTTACATATCTTATATATTTCTTAACTATCACACAGAAGTGATAAAAAATAATACTGGACTCACACAAATCATTGTTTCTTGTTTGCATTTATAGACCTGGGAGAAGTCAGCAATAAGAAATGAAAAATCAAACATCTGTAAAAGACTTCATTCTTCTTGGATTAACAAATGACCCAAAGCTAAATGTTTTGATTTTTCTATTTCTATTTTTCACATATATACTGAGTATAACTGGAAACCTGACAATTATCACCCTCACTCTGATAGATCCTCACCTTAAAACTCCGATGTATTTCTTTCTTAGGAATTTCTCTTTTCTAGAAATCGCATTCACAACAGTTTGCATTCCTAGATTTCTGGCCAGCATTATAACAGGGGATATGACTATTTCTTATAATTCTTGCATGGTCCAGGTGTTTTTCTTTATACTCCTTGGCTCGACAGAATTTTTTCTTCTGACTGCTATGTCTTATGATCGGTATATAGCTATCTGTAAGCCATTGCATTACACAACAATAATGAACAGCAGAATTTGCAACCAGCTTGTAATTAGCTCTTGGCTGGCTGGATTTCTCATTATCTTTCCACCTGTCATGATGGGACTTCAACTGGATTTCTGTGACTCCAACATCATTGACCATTTCACCTGTGACTCTTCTCCTATGCTGTTGATCTCCTGCACGGACACTGCATTCCTAGAGCTCCTGGGATTCTTCCTAGCAGTATTCACACTCATGGTGACGTTAATATTAGTGATTCTTTCCTATGTATTCATCCTTAAAACAATTCTGAGAATCCCCTCGCCTGAGCAAAGGAAAAAGGCCTTTTCCACTTGTTCCTCACACATGATTGTAGTTTCCATTTCTTATGGAAGTTGCATTTTCATGTACATCAAAACTTCAGCAAAAGAAGGAGTGGCTTTGACCAAGGGTATAGCAGTGCTCAATACTTCTGTTGCCCCAATGCTAAATCCTTTTATTTACTCCCTAAGGAACCAGCAGGTAAAGCAGTCCTTCAAGAACTTAGTCAACAAATGCTTCTCAAATAAATCTTAATCATTAAGATATTCATGACTTGAACTTTAAATGGAATCTTATGACTAACACAATATTAACATTGTTACGTTTCTCCACCCACTACAATATTCAACTTCCTTTCCTTCAGCTTTTGTTCTCCATTTATCCTATTTTGACCTTACGTGGTTCGACTATCTTTTTACATTTACATGCCCTGAAAATTTTCTGAGGATGAGTGATTTGATGTCACATGAATGCAAATAGCATTTAACAATGCCAATATTTAGTTTTAATCATTGAAGAACTTTCTCTTTGCACACCAAACAGATGCTAAATAAAATTCTAAGCAATTCTTTTTTCCTTTGAGAGAGAGAGAGAGAGAGATAATGCATGCACATGAGCGTGAGTGGGGGTGGGTCAGAGAGAGAGGGAGACAGAGAATCCCAAGCAGGCTTCCTGCTGTCAGCACAGAGCCTGACATGGGGCTCGACCAACCTTGAGATCATGACCCGAGCCAAAGTCAGCAGTCGGATGTTTAACAGACGGAGCCACCCAGGCACCCCTAAGCAATTCTAAAAAGTTATTTCTCCCAGTGCATAAGCATTGATAATGTCCTTTTTGGACTAAATTTGAAAGTTATTAGAAGTATGGCATTACCATTTCTGTAAGATCTCAATATTTTCACCACAAAGCATCTTGAATGAACTACCCTGATGATTGTTACACAGCCCATTATGTTCTTTTAATTTACTAATGCTGAGTCTGGAGCTTATCTGAGGCTCTCTTAGAAAGAGTCAGGTATGCCTTTGGTTTCCTATGATCCAATGTCCTCTCTTTTGTTTTGTTTTTTTGGAAATTAAACCATATGCTTTCTTTCTCTCAGGTAGTTCTCAAAACTTCTGGTACAATGATGGTACCCCAAAATGTTTTCCAGTGTTCATATGCTTTCATTCTTTTAAAAATGAAAAATATAGGGGTACCTGGGTGGCATCCGACTTCAGTTCAGGTCATGATCTCACAGTTTGTGGGCTCGAACCCTGCATCAGGCTCTGTGATGACAGTTCAGAGCCTGAAGCCTGCTTTAGATGCTGTGTCTCCCTGTCTCTCTGCCCCTCCCCTGCTTGTGCTCTCTCTCTCTCTCTCTCAAAAATAGACATTAAAAAATAATAATTTAAAAATAATTTAAAAATAAAAAATATAAAAACCTTTCTTTCAGAATTTTTGCAGACATTGAAGGATATGGATTTAAGCATGTTTGCACCATCCAAACCTTACACAATAAATCTTTCCTATAAGAAATTTGTAATTATTGCTCTATATTTTAAGAAAAATTAATATTTGTCTATCTGCTTCTTTCCTCTCTTCTTCCTCAAGCAATGCATGAACACATGAAATCATTTAACTTACCATCAGAACACTTTTCCTCACTGTTTATTTGAATTTTCAATGCTTGAGTTCCCTTTTCTCACCGTAAAAAGAATGAGTTCTTCTAATAAGTGTTTATAGAAACAGAGTTACACATAATCAAAAACAGTTGAAAGCTAAATTCTACCTGAAAGCATGAATGTCTAAAACATCTGTATAATATTTACAATTGTGTCTCAACAAAAACATTTACTACATCTGCTGGTAAAAACTGTTTTATCAATTTGATAGTAACTTTAATTAGAATTGGAAAGTACAGTGTACTCTCTTCTTAGGCATCAGAAATGTGAATTATCCAGCTATTCCAGAATTATGTTCTTGTTTCCCTCTTTGTTTTACAAAGCTTTTCATTTTTCAGTTGTTGCTTTGGAGTTGGATTCTATGTAAATCTAAATACTTAATTTGCATCTATTGATGCAGATATGACTCAATCAGTGTGGTGCTCAATAAAGTCCAAATCATTCAATGCATACAGGCAGAGAGAGAACTAGTGTGTTTGTATTTAAAACAAATTATCAGAAAAAAATACACAGGCATATTATAAATTTTACTAATATAATTTACAAATAATAATGAAACATACAATGAACTTCATTGGAAATTCTATGTAACCAATTGATTTTCACAGAATGATTTCACCAATTTTTACCAAACTCATCTCCATAACTAATTTAAGTTTGCAAATCAGCCATAGTTTGACAAATGCAGCTGATTTAACACTGTAGCACTCAAATTCACAATTACAGTCAGAAGTTTCTACACACTCAGTAATTGATAGAAAAGGTTGAAGGTTATGGAAATCTTGAACAACCTTATCAATGAAATTGACCAAATTGACATATTCAGAATGTTCCATCCAACATCAACAGAATATTCTTTCCAGTATTACACAAAACATTACCATAATAGATCATAATCTGAGTGACAAAAAAGTCATAATAAGTTTACAATATTCAAGTCATGCAGAGTATGTTTACTGAACACTATGTAATTAACTTAGAAATCAATTATGGTAAGATATCTGGAAAACCCACTATTATTTGGAAACTGAATAACACATATATGACCCATGGGTTGAAGGAAATCAAAGAAAAAATAAAATGCCATGTAAACAAAATTATAACAAAATTTGTGGGATGCAGGTAAAGCATAACTTAAAAAGAAACTTAAGACTCTAAAATTAGAAAAGAACATGAGGCGCCTGGGTGGCTCAGTCAGTTGAACATCCGGCTTTGGCTCAGGTCATGATCTCACGGTTTGTGAGTTCGAGCCCCACGTTAGGCTCTGTGCTGACAGCTCAGACCCTGGAGCCTGTTTCAGATTCTGTGTCTCCCTCTCTCTCTGCTCCTCCCCTGCTTGTTCTCTCTCTCTCTCTCTCTCTCAAAAATAAACATTAAAGAAAAAAAAGAACAAAATTCTCAGATCAATAACCCCAGTATCCATTTCAATCAACTATCAAAATAGTAGAGAAAATTCAGAGTAGCCAGATGAAAGGGAATAATAAAGATCAATGTGAAAATCAGTGAAATAGAAAACAAAACAATAAGAAAATATCAATAAAACTAAATATGATTTCCAAAAAATATCATCAAAATTGATAAATTTATAGGCAGATTGAAGATGAAAAACACAGAAAAGATACAAATTACCAGTATCAGAGAAGATCAGTATCAGAGAAGACCAGTATCAGACATTCTTAGTGAACAATAACATGGAGATTTTTGAACAAATTTAGGTCAACTAATTAAAAAATATAAAAGAAATGGAAAATCCCTTGAAAGACAAGAACAATAAAATGTCAGTCAAGGGGGAAAAAAAAAAGATATGATAGGTCTATATCTGTTGTAGAAATTGAACTTATAATTAAGAAATATTCCACAAAGATGGGGCATCTGAGTGGCTCGGTAGGTTAAGTGACCGACTTCGGCTCAGGTCATGATCTTGTAGTTCAAGCCCTGTGTCAGGTTTTGTGCTGACAGCTCAGAGCCTGGAGCCCACTTCAGATTCTGTGTCTCCCTCTCTGTCTGCTCCTCCCCTGCTCATGCTCTCTCTCTCAAAAATAAATAAACATTAAGAAAGAAAAGAAATATTCCATAAAGAAAATTCCTTATTCACCAGTAATTTCCAAAAAATATTTAAGGAAGCAATACTAATAATTACACACTGCTCCCCCAGGATATATTAGAGTAGGGAATACTTTCCAACTCATCCTATGAAAATAAAATTATCCTTATCCTAAGAGCAAAATCAGAAAATAGACATTATAGATAACTAATCTCATACATGAGTAAGTTGTAAATATTTAAAAATAAATGGCAAATAAGCCTAGCAATATAGAAAAAGTTTAATTCTGGTCAAGTGGAATTTTTCTCAATAGTTGCAGAAGAACAACTGAAATGGTCAGTATGCATATCTAATAAAAACTCTTAGAGTGTATTTGTTGTGATGAGCACTGGGTGTTGTATATAAGTGTTGAATCATTACAATGTACACCTTAAATATTACAATGTAAAAACAAAAAAAACAACAACAACAGCAAAAAAAAAAAAACCTCTCAGCAAGTATATCTAATGAATGACAAATACCAAACTGTGGGGAACAAGCTTAGGAATTCCCTGAGCCTGCACTGATGGGGTTATCAAGGCATAAAGAATTACAAAACCATAGAATGCTCACACCCAAGTTTGGGAAAACAAGATTAGGTAAATAGGTATAGAGAGGGCGGGGCAAAGGCCCCAAAATAGAACAAAGATATATGAGGTAAAGGAGATGAGGTATTCAGGGCGGAAACACCCCCCAATTTAGTACTATAGCTGAAAGCTGTTTTCACAGGAAAGAAGGACCAAATTAGGTAAACAGGTAAACAGGGCTATAGACCACAGCAGGGTGAAGTTGCATGGAGTGGCACTTATTAGCAAAAGAAAGGTGCCTTGTTGACCCTGAGGCAGCATGTTTTGTTTTCTTTTTTTAATTTATCTTGTTTTATTATTATTTTTTTTTAATTTACAACCAAATTAGTTAGCATATAGTGCAACAATGATATCAGGAGTAGATTCCTTAGTGCCCCTTACCCATTTAGCCCATCACCCTCCCACAACCCCTCCAGTTTGTTCTCCATATTTATGAGTCTCTTCTGTTTTGTCCCCCCCCCATCCCCTAGGCCATTTAAGGTAAACAGAGGCAGAGCCTCATGTCTGCCCTTAACAACCATCTACCCGGCGCCAGGATTTTGTTTTACCCAAATCCCTAACCCCACATTTCTTCAAAACCCCCTTTTCTTCACATCCATGAGTTAATGTTTACAGTCTCATTGTCTCTTTGTGCATATCTATCACCATGTTTTGTAAACCTTCTGATAATAAAAACAGAGCAAAGACCCTTAATCTGGGCTCTTGTCTTCTCTTGGACATTAGCCATCTCCCTGATTTTAATCCTGCATCCCACTTTCTTGCTAGACAAGAAAGAACTCTAGACCCAGAGTCTACGATACCAAAGGACATCCAAAATATAGTAAAAAACAAAAGAAAAAGGAAAGAAATACTATAGCTAACATACTACTTCATTATGAAAGTCTGAATGATCTCATCCTAAGAAAATGAGTAAGATCAAGATGGTCACTCTTGCTACATCTACTAAATATTGTACTGTAGATTCTAATTTATGTAATAAAGTAAAATAAAGGAAGGAAGAAAGTATTCATATTAAATAGGAAGAAGCAAAACTGACTTTATTTATGCAGACAACATAAGCACCTTTATAGAAAACCCTATGGACTTCCGGCTTCAGTTCCATCACTTAGCATTTGAAAGTCATCACTTCTGCTTTATCAAAGTCAATAACTTACTTGAACTTTACCCATTTTAGAAGTGAAATTGCACAGAAACAACACCCTGAAATCTGAAGAGACTGGAAAGTCCAGAGTCACAGTTGAGATCTACTTTCATGGAATATAAATCACTGGAACTGTATGTAGGTAATGGTTCTACTTATAGTCATTTTGGCAAATTGCTGGAGATGGAGTGTTTACCACCATGAGAATTAGAAGATACTGAAGATCATTGTGAAAGGGGGTCCCCACATTTGTTTAGGTTTTGCCTCCAACTAATCCCACCAGTTTTTCAAGCTGAAAAACCAAGATCTCCCCGACTCAGGCAAGGATAGGGAAGAGTAACTATTCTGAAATAATCCCAGAATATTCTTCACACAAAGGCCTGTACTCCAAGGGAAAAGATTTTTATGAGAAACACTTACGAAGGCCAAAGAACACAGGCCCACTAAAAGACTGAGAATTAATCATAAAATTATAGAATGTTGTCCCTCTGCCACAATTTACAACCACAGCAACACATATCAAAGTTTCTTCACAAAAATACTTAATAATTTCAAAGGAGAACTTTATGATAGAAAGAACTGGAAGACACTCATTAACCAAGTTGACAAATTTAACATCAGTAATAAGATGTAGATATCATATACTCCCTGATACAATACCCTAAAAAGGGGATACCACCTCCATGGCATTCTCCACAAAAATGTACAGCCTCAATATAAACATGAGAAAACATTAGACAAACCAAATTGGCAGGCTTTCTACCAAATACCTGATCAGTACTCTTTAAATACATTAAGGTCATGAAAAACAAGGAAAGACTTAGGAATTCCACAGACTGGAGAAAACTAAGGTGCATGATCTCCATACTACAATTAAGCAGCTATAACATCTCCCTCTTATTCAGACATGCCTGTTAATTCCTTATTAATTAAAGAGAATTTAAATTACAGACATCATCGTTACTTTATTTATGACTAGCTCATAGGTTTTAACATAATTGTGAAGGGCACTGATCAATAATTCTCTATCGTATAGAGTCAAGTATAATTATATCAAGTTAGCCCCTGAAGAATACTTCTGTTGCAAAGCCAACAGGGAAACTGTCTCATACACATATCTTAAAGAATCAGTTTTCAGGTAGCTGAGCCAGTATTCAAAACTACATGGTTTAGGTACTAAACTGTTCTGCTTGAGTTATAATTACTTTTAATGTGTACTAGCAAGGAGAAGTCAGATTATAGAAAAGATCTATAAAAGCTCAATAACATATACTCTTTTTTAAGCTTCTCCATAATTCTAGAATAATGGTTTCTTAAGGATACAAAAATACTAATTCAAGAGGATATATGCACCCTGATGTTTGTTTATAGCAGCATTATCAACATAGCCAAATTATGTAGACAGCCCAATGTCCAACAGCTGAAGAATGGATAAGGAAGCTGTGGTATATATGTACAATGGAATATTACTCAGCCATAAAAAAGAATGAAAACTTGCCATTTGCAACAATGTGGATGGACCTAGAGAGTATTATACTAAGCAAAATAAGTCTGTCAGAGAAAGACAAATACCATATGATTTCACTCATATGTATAATTTAAGAAACAAATGAACATGGGGGTGTGGGTAGGGGGAAGAAAGGTTCTCTATTCTCTATTCTCTATTCTGTTCCATTGATCTGAGTGTCTGTTTTTGTGCCAAAAGATCATTTCTTAAACTAGAAGTGTCTAAACAGTTTTTGTTCACTGTTTTTTTTATGTTTTCATATTAATTATTTCAAAAACAGTATTACTTGTCTGAAGCAGAGAGTATCTTTCTAAATATGTCTCTGAAGGTTTGTTTAACTTACTTGTTTCTCAGAGTATAAATGAATGGATTCAACAAAGGGGTAACTGAAGTATTGAGCACAGCTACTCCTTTGCTTGAAGTAACTCATTTGCAGATGGCTTTATGTACATAAATATACAACTACCATAACTGATGGATACAATAATCATGTGAGAAGAGCAGGTAGAAAGGGCTTTTTTCTTTTGCTTAATTGAAGGGAATTTTAGAATTTTCTTGATGATATAAGAGTAAGAAAGGATTACTAAGAACAATGTGACAATGAGGATCATCACAGCTAAGAAAAAAGCAATCAGTTCTAGTAAATGTGTGTCTGAGCAAGAAAGTTGCAGGACAGGAGAAATGTCACAAATGAAATGATCAATGATGTTTGAGGCACAGAAATCCAGGTTAAGAATTAAGATCAGTGGAGGGAAAATGACCAGGAATTCAGTTACCCAAGAACTGAGTACAAGCTGATGACAAATTCTGCTGTTCATGATAGATGTATAATGCAAAGGTTTACAGATGGTAACATAGCAGTCATAGGACATAGCTGCCAGAAGGAAAAATTCTATAATCCCCAATAATATGTAGAAAAATAACTGAGATATACAATCATTATAGGAAATGGTCTTTTCTCTGGTTACAATGGTGATTAGGAATCTGGGGAAACAAGCACTTGTGAATGAAATTTCCAGGAAAGAGAAATTACGTAGGAAGAAATACATTGGGGTCTTGAGATGAGAATCCAGTAGCATGAGGGCAATGATGGTTAAGTTTCCTATCATACTCAACATGTAATTTAGAAGTAGAAATAAAAAAATTACAATCTTTAACTGAGAATAATCTGTCAGTCCCAGAAGGATAAACCTTATCTGTTTTGTATGGTGCTTCATTTCTCTTTTGTGATGTCAAACAAATTCTAGAAATAAAAAGGTACAATAATAAGAAACTATCTGAGTTTTATATGTAGCTTTATACTATCTAGCTTTATACGTAGACAATGATATATAAAAGGTTCCATATTCACAAATATACCCACTTATGAGGTAAAACTCTAAGAGGCTAAAGATACAATCTAGAACCATGCAACAGAAACTATTTTTAAAAAGCACTATAGAAGTCAACTCGGTTTTGAAAATTGACCTGCAAAATCCATAATACTTTTTTGCCCTTACTTACAAACTTCCAACTCAGTTGTAACTAATTCCAAATTCATCCATTTCTTTAAATACATTAAATACAATCTTGGTTCCAGATTCAAAATTAATTCATTCATTTTTAATTATTGACTTTGTAGATATAAAATATGCCAGTATAATGAATTAAGACCTACAGTTAAATTCTGAAATTTTAGATTTCATATTAAAAGTTGTATTTGCTTAGAGCCCCATTATCACCTCTTTCAACTTTTCTATGAACTACTGATAAAGACATAGAAAATGACAAAAGAAAAAAAACGTAAGGGGTGCCTGGCCGCTCAGTCGGTTAAGCATGAGACTTTGGCTCAGGTCATGATCTCAGGATTCATAGGTTCGAGCCCCACATGGGGCTCTGTGCTGACAGCTTGGAGCCTGGAGCCTGCTTCAGATTCTTTGTCTCCCTCTCTCTCTCTGCCCCTGCTCTCTCATTCTCAAAAATAAATAAACATTTATTTTTTTTTAAAAGTTTAAAAAATGAATATTTAAAGAATATTCAAAATAATAAATTGAAACTATTACAAGTTCAGCAATGTGAAAAAAACCACAAATTTCTAAAAAGCAAAAAAAATATTGAGAATATATAATGGGATATTTACCTCTCTCAAAAGGCAATTCAATTTCCATCTTACATATAAGCCATATGTCACGGCGTAGTTTGAGTGAAAAGTAGAAAGCGATCTAAATATTTTAAAATAATCAATTATTTAAATAATTTTATCCATGCAGATAATTTCATTTTGAAGTGAGGACATTGATGAATATAGTCCCTTTAGAAATATTCTAAATGTAACTTTAGATGCAAAATTGCAAAAAAGTTTATACAAATTGACCCCATTTTTATAAATGTCTATATAGGATACATGAAAGTATGATTTCTGCAAACATATACAAAAATAATAATTAAAAATAAAGGAATTTCAGTAAGTTGTTAAATTATAGGGCATTTATATTTTTCATCAAGAATTCAGTCATTCTTAGTAACACATCCTACCATAAAAACCATAAAAAACATGTTTTTTTCAAACTTCTCTAATTTATTATTTTATAAAAGCAAAATAAAAAGTACTGTGAATTCAAAACACTAATTGGTTACTTATTGTAGAGGCATATTTCAATTAAAATAAATCTAGTGATGCATTTTACATTCCTCTTAACCTGAGGAAATCTTTGTTATCAACTTGCTAAATAATTGCTAAATAAGTAAGCTATTCCCAAATAAACTTAGAACATAAGCACTGGCAGAGAGGAAAAAAAACCATATCATATGTATTCTTTATTTTAAATAAAAATATTCAAACTACACCCTTAATTCTGCCAATCAATATCTTTACCTGTTCTGAAGTCATTCTTTTTATTATTGAATACATAATATTTTTCCTTTTACATGATTTTGCCAATTACCTCATAAAAAAATTCACAAACCGGGGCGCCTGGGTGGCTCAGTCGGTTAAAGCATCCGACTTCAGCTCAGGTCACAATCTCGCGGTCCGCAAGTTCGAGCCCCGCGTCGGGCTCTGGGCTGATGGCTCAGAGCCTGGAGCCTGCTTCCGATTCTGTGTCTCCCTCTCTCTCTGCCCCTCCCGCGTTCATGCTGTGTCTCTCTCTGTCTCAAAAATAAATAAACGTTAAAAAAAAATCTTTTTTTTAAATTCAAAAAAAAAAATTCACAAACCCCACTAATTATCAATGATAAGTTTTCATTGCTCAAAGTGTTCATCAGAATTAGCACCTCCAAAAGAGCTATTTTTCCTATTTAAAAAAAGCATATTAACATATGTGAAGCCAATTCTCCAAGAAAAATATCCTCCAACTCTGTTACATTTGACTGACTTGTAGAGTTGTTCAGGCACTCTTTCTCTAGAGAACACTAGGATACTCTTCAATCCCTCTACAATATTGTAGTACAGTGTCTGGTTTATACCACTAGAGTATTAGAAATGCAGGTCCAAGTGTATAAATCAAATGTCAAGCTCTTGTATTTATGGGTTTAGAAAATGAGGAATAAATAATGCTTTATGCAAGGAGTAATAACAAAATATCACTTTTAAATCATTGCTTCTTATCTGTATGGAACTTACATAGTATTTGTAATTATTCTTATATTTTTGAAAGAAGCACCATTATTTTACTTACCATAAGCAGTACATGTTGGTCTTTTTTTTCTGGAAACTACTATGGGATCGACCATAATGAAAGGCAAACATACTCACTGGGAAACGATATTTAATTTTGTAGGCAGAAAAATTAATATAAAATATCCTCATATTGATTCAAAGCAGAGAGATATAGTGCGAATATTTTAAGAATATGATTTTTCTGCACTGTCAATATATCTAAACATATGGAACTATGCCCTGGGTAATAAAGATTTTTGTAAACCCCTCTTTTTAAATATCATGCAAAGAGATTGGAGGAAGATGGCAGCATAGGAGGACGCTGGGCTCACCGCGCGTCCTGCTGATCACTTAGATTCTACCTACACCTGCCTAAATAACCCAGAAAACTGCCAGAGGATTAGCAGAACGGAGTCTCCGGAGCCAAGCGCAGACGAGAGGCCTACGGAAGAGGATAGGAAGGGCGGCAAGGCGGTGTGCGCTCCAGGGACTGGCGGGAGGGAGCCGGGGCGGAGGGGCAGCCCGCCGGCCAAGCAGAGCCCCGAGTCTGGCTGGCAAAAGCGGAGGGGCCAGACGGAGTGTGTTCCCACAGCAAGCGGAACTTAGCATCTAGAAGGTCATAAGTTAACAGCTCTGCTCAGAAAGCGGGAAGGCTGGAGGACAAAGGGAGGGAGAGTTGCTAAGCCCCGGGAGGACAGAGCTCATTTGGCAGGGAACAAAGGCGCTCGCCAGCTCCATCTCCCTTGCCAGCTCCATCTCCCTCGTCCATCCCCCAGCCAAAATCCCAAAGGGAACCAGTTCCTGTCAGGGAACTTGCTCCCTCGGCACAAACACCCAACGCGGTGCTTCTGCGGAGCCAAACCTCCGTCAGCGGGTCTGACTCCCTCCCGCTGCCACAGGGCCCCTCCTGAAGTGGATCACCTAGGAGAAGCGAGCTAAGCCTACCCCTCCTGCCCCCGTGCACCTTGCCTACTCACCCCAGCTAATATGCCAGATCCCCAGCACCACAAGCCTGGCAGTGTACAAGTAGCCCAGACGGGCCACGCCACCCCACAGTGAATCCCACCCCTAGGAGAGGGGAAGAGAAGGCACACACCAGTCTGAGTGACCCCAGCGGTAGCTGGGGGCAGACATCAGGTCTGACTGTGGCCCCTCCCACCAACTCCAGTTATACACGACAGCACAGGGGAAGTGCCCTGCCCTTCCTCACCACTCCAGGGACTATCCAAAATGACCAAACGGAAGAATTCCCCTCAGAAGAATCTCCAGGAAATAACAACAGCTAATGAACTGATCAAAAAGGATTTAAATAATATAACAGAAAGTGAATTTAGAATAATAGTCATAAAATTAATCGCTGGGCTTGAAAACAGTATAGAGGACAGCAGAGAATCTCTTGCTACAGAGATCAAGGGACTAAGGAACAGTCACGAGGAGCTGAAAAGTGCTTTAAACGAAATGCAAAACAATATGGAAACCACGACGGCTCGGCTTGAAGAGGCAGAGGAGAGAATAGGTGAACTAGAAGATAAAGTTATGGAAAAAGAGGAAGCTGAGAGAAAGAGAGAGAAAAAAATCCAGGAGTATGAGGGGAAAATTAGAGAACTAAGTGATACACTAAAAAGAAATAATATACGCATAACTGGTATCCCACAGGAGGAAGAGAGAGGGAAAGGTGCTGAAGGGGTACTTGAAGAAATAATAGCTGAGAACTTCCCTGAACTGGGGAAGGAAAAAGGCATTGAAATCCAAGAGGCACAGAGAACTCCCTTCAGATGTAACTTGAATCGATCTTCAAGGATCAAGGATAAAGAGAAAGCAGGATACAGAGATAAAGAGAATAAAGAGATAAAGAGGATAAAGAGAAAATTCTGAAAGCAGCAAGGGATAAACATGCCCTAACATATAAAGGGAGACTGATAAGACTCGTGACAGATCTCTCTACTGAAACTTGGCAAGCCAGAAAGGCATGGCAAGAGATCTTCAGTGTGATGAACAGAAAAAATATGCAGCCGAGAATCCTTTATCCAGCAAGTCTGTCATTTATAATAGAAGGAGAGATAAAGGTCTTCCCAAACAAACAAAAACTGAAGGAATTTGTCACCACTAAACCAGCCCTACAAGAGACCCTAAGGGGAATCCTGTGAGACAAAGTACCAGAGACATCGCTACAAGCATAAAACATACAGACATCACAATGACTCTAAACCCGTATCTTTCTATAATAACACTGAATGTAAATGGACTAAATGCGCCAACCAAAAGACATAGGCTATCAGAATAGATAAAAAAACAAGACCCATCTATTTGCTGTCTACAAGAGACTCATTTTAGACCTGAGGACACCTTCAGCTTGAGAGTGAGGGGATGGAGAACTATTTATCATGCTACTGGAAGCCAAAAGAAAGCTGGAGTAGCCATACTTATATCAGACAAACTAGACTTTAAATTAAAGGTTGTAACAAGAGATGAAGAAGGGTATTATATAATAATTACAGGGTCTATCCATCAGGAAGAGCTAACAGTTATAAATGTCTATGCACCGAATACGGGAGCCCCCAAATATATAAAACAACTACTCATAAACATAAGCAACCTTATTGATAAGAATGTGGTAATTGCAGAGGACTTTAATACCCCACTTACAGAAATGGATAGATCATCTAGACACATGATCAATAAAGAAACAAGGGCCCTGAAAGATACATTGGATGAGATGGACTTGACAGATATATTTAGAACTCTACATCCCAAAGCAACAGAATATACTTTCTTCTCGAGTGCACATGGAACATTCTCCAATTTGATCATATACTGGGTCACAAAACAGCCCTTCATAAGTATACAAGAATTGAAGTTATACCATGCATACTTTCAGACCACAATGCTATGAAGCTTGAAATCAACCACAGGAAAAAGTCTGGAAAACCTCCCAAAGCATGGAGGTTAAAGAACACTCTACTAAAGAATGAATGGGTCAACCAGGCAATTAGAGAAGAAATTAAAAAATATATGGAAACAAACGAAAATGAAAATACAACAATCCAAATGCTTTGGGACGCAGCGAAGGCAGTCCTGAGAGGAAAATACATTGCAATCCAGGCCTATCCCCAGAAACAAGAAAAATCCCAAATACAAAATCTAACAGCACACCTAAAGGAAATAGAAGCAGAACAGCAAAGACACCCTAAACCCAGCAGAAGAAGAGAAATAATAAAGATCAGAGCAGAAATAAACAATATAGAATCTAAAAAGACTGTAGAGCAGATCAACGAAACCAAGAGTTGGTTTTTTGAAAAAATAAACAAAACTGACAAACCTCTAGCCAGGCTTCTCAAAAAGAAAAGGGAGATGACCCAAACAGATAAAATCATGAATGAAAATGGAATTATTACAACCAATCCCTCAGAGATAGAAGCAATTATCAGGGAATACTATGAAAAATTATATGCCAACAAATTGGACAACCTGGAAGAAATGGACAAATTCCTAAACACCCACACTCTTCCAAAACTCAATCAGGAGGAAATAGAAAGCTTGAACAGACCCATAACCAGTGAAGAAATTGAATCGGTTATCAAAAATCTCCCAAAAAATAAGAGTCCAGGACCAGATGGCTTCCCAGGGGAGTTCTACTAGACGTTTAAAGCAGAGATAATATCTATCCTTCTCAAGCTATTCCAAGAAATAGAAAGGGAAGGAAAACTTCCAGACTCATTCTATGAAGCCAGTATTACTTTAATTCCCAAACCAGACAGAGACCCAGTGAAAAAAGAGAACTACAGGCCAATATCCCTGATGAATATGGATGCAAAAATTCTCAATAAGATACTAGCAAATGGAATTCAACAGCATATAAAAAGAATTATTCACCATGATCAAGTGGGATTCATTCCTGGGATGCAGGGCTGGTTCAACATTCGCAAATCAATCAACGTGATACATCACATTAATAAAAGAAAAGATAAGAACCATATGATCCTGTCAATTGATGCAGAAAAGGCCTTTGACAGAATTCAGCACCCTTTCTTAATAAAAACCTTGAGAAAGTTGGGATAGAAGGAACATACTTAAAGATCATAAAAGCCATTTATGAAAAGCCCACAGCTAACATCATCCTCAATGGGGAAAAACTGAGAGCTTTTTCCCTGAGTTCAGGAACACGAAAGGGATGTCCACTCTCACTGCTGTTGTTTAACATAGCGTTGGAAGTTCTAGCATCAGCAATCAGACAACAAAAGGAAATCAAAGGCATCCAAATTGGCAAAGATGAAGTCAAGCTTTCACTTTTTGCAGATGACATGATACTATACATGGAAAATCCAATACACTCCACCACAAGTCTGCTAGAACTGATACATGAATTTAGCAAAGTTGCAGGATACAAAATCAATGTACAGAAATCAGTTACATTCTTATACACTAACAATGAAGCAACAGAAAGACAAATCAAGAAACTGATCCCATTCACAATTGCACCAAGAAACATAAAATACCTAGGAATAAATCTAACCAAAGATGTACAAGATCTGTATGCTGAAAACTATAGAAAGCTTATGAAGGTAATTGAAGAAGATATAAAGAAATGGAAAGACATTCCCTGCTCATGGATTGGAAAAATAAATATTGTCAAAATGTCAATACTACCCAAAGCTATCTACACATTCAATGCAATCCCAATCAAAATTGCACCAGCATTTTTCTCGAAGCTAGAACAAGCAATCCTAAAATTCATATGGAACCACAAAAGGCCCCGAATAGCCAAAGTAATTTTGAAGAAGAAGACCAAAGCAGGAGGCATCACAATCCCAGACTTTAGCCTCTACTACAAAGCTGTCATCATCAAGACAGCATGGTATTGGCACAAAAACAGACACATAGACCATTGGAATAGAATAGAAACCCCAGAACTAGACCCACAAAAGTATGGCCAACTCATCTTTGACAAAGCAGGAAAGAACATCCAATGGAAAAAAGACAGTCTCTTTAACAAATGGTGCTGGGAGAACTGGACAGCAACATGCAGAAGATTGAAACTAGACCACTTTCTCACACCATTCACAAAAATAAACTCAAAATGGATAAAGGACCTGAATGTGAGACAGGAAACCATCAAAACCCTAGAGGAGAAAGCAGGAAAAGACCTCTCTGACCTCAGCCATAGCAATCTCTTACTCGACACATCCCCAAAGGCAAGGGAATTAAAAGCAAAAATGAATTACTGGGACCTTATGAAGATAAAAAGCTTCTGCACTGCAAAGGAAACAATCAACAAAACTAAAAGGCAACCAACAGAATGGGAAAAGATATTTGCAAATGACATATCGGACAAAGGGCTAGTATCCAAAATCTAGAAAGAGCTCCCCAAACTCCACACCCGAAAAACAAATAACCCAGTGAAGAAATGGGCAGAAAACATGAATAGACACTTCTCTAAAGAAGACATCCGGATGGCCAACAGGCACATGAAAAGATGCTCAACGTCGCTCCTTATCAGGGAAATACAAATCAAAACCACACTCAGATATCACCTCACGCCAGTCAGAGTGGCCAAAATGAACAAATCAGGAGACTATAGATGCTGGAGAGGATGTGGAGAAACGGGAACCCTCTTGCACTGTTGGTGGGAATGCAAATTGGTGCAGCTGCTCTGGAAAGCAGTGTGGAGGTTCCTCAGAAAATTAAAAATAGACCTACCCTATGACCCAGCAATAGCACTGCTAGGAATTTACCCAAGGGATACAGGAGTGCTGATGCATAGGGGCACTAGTACCCCAATGTTTATAGCAGCACTCTCAACAATAGCCAAATTATGGGAAGAGCCTAAATGTCCATCAACTGATGAATGGATAAAGAAATTGTGGTTTATATACACAATGGAGTACTACAGGGCAATGAGAAAGAACGAAATATGGCCCTTTGTAGCAACGTGGATGGAACTGGAGAGTGTGATGCTAAGTGAAATAAGCCATACAGAGAAAGACAGATACCATATGGTTTCACTCTTATGTGGATCCTGAGAAACTTAACAGAAACCCATGGGGGAGGGGAAGGGAAAAAAAAAAAAAAGAGAGGTTAGAGTGGGAGAGAGCCAAAGCATAAGAGACTGTTAAAAACTGAGAACAAACTGAGGGTTGATGGGTGGTGGGAGGGATGGGAGGGATGGGAGGGAGGGGAGGGTGGGTGATGGGTATTGAGGAGGGCACCTTTTGGGATGAGCACTGGGTGTTGTATGGAAGCCATTTTGACAATAAATTTCATATATTGAAAAAATAAATAAATAAATAGTAACAAAAAATAAATAAATAAATAAATCATGCAAATTATAAGATGTGTGTCCACTAATCCCACTTGGCAATCATTCATGAAGATTACAATAGCTGAGATGATTAGCTTGAAACTTGGGAAATACTTATTAGTTTCAAATGATCTAAAAGGAATGAACACATTTCTACAGGAAATCTAAGGGGAGAGTGTCTCTAAGGAGAAATAAGAAAGATGAAAAAATACTCAGAAGAGCCTATAAAACACCAGATGGCCTTTGTCTTTATTGTTTCAAGCATGATGATAGACAACTGTTTGAGTTGTCACATTAAAACAAGCATGTAGACAATAAGCAAGACAATCATGCTGTAAACTAGCAGATTATTTTGGATCATACATAATAATATGTGCTAAATTAATTGCTTTTTGAGTGTTTTCTTTCGAACATGTAAATCAATCACTAGAAGAGCAGCATATGGGTACCTAACTCAAATACTACTCCTACTTATCTCTTTTTTAACAAGCAATTGTGTTCAATATTAAGAAAAGAAATAGAGTTTTGCACATCGTAATTTGAGAATGAATATTTTCTTCAGTGATTTGGCAATGTACACCTAAGTTCAAACTTGTTTTTTTTTAAGTTGAAACTTTTTGTAGAGTTACTAATCATTGTAGCACCTATCATTTATTGAATTTCTACTATGCAGAAGTACTATGCTAATTGTATATATGTTTTCAATGTAATCATGATAAGAGGCAAAGTATACATAATAATGAATTTTTCGGTTGTTGAAAAAACTGAGAATTAGGGAAATCATTTTACTTGCTTACACTCATTACAAGTTTAGAAATTATAGAGACAGGAGTGCAATTAGAGCTTTAATTCCAAGTGTAGTTTTTTAACCATTATGCAATATTTCCAATTAGGTTAATGGATAGTTAGATGACAGGCAGATAATGATAGATGATGATGATAGATAGATGGATGGATGGTTAGATGGATAGAAGATAGATGGGAATAGATAGATAATAGATGATAGATGATAGATAGATATATAGATAGATAATAGATAGATGAGAATTTGGAAAATAATCAATAATCTAACGCCTGATTCCATAGCTAGGATATGAGTACTGAACCTTTTTTTGAATGAATAAATACATGATTGAAAAATTGACATTCTTATACCATAAATCCAAAAAACTTTTTCAAGAAATGAAATGAACTCATGAAGCTCTTTTGAGTATACCTTTAAAATAAAATTTTAATTTTTCAACTATATTTTAAAGTTTAAGGGACCATATTATGGGAAAAATTATAATTGAACAAAACAGAAACAAATGAAGTAACAGTAATTTACATTGAACAAACCACAGGGGTAAAAAGCAAAGAAACAAAAAGAATTTAGTGTGTAACTCTTGAAAATATCATGCTCTGATCCTTGACTACTCATGGGATATGTTCTAAAGAGTAAAAGAATTAACAAATGAATCTTTGTTATCACTGGTGGTACTGATGGAGAAATTCTGATTTCATCTTGTAAAAATTTTAGCACTGGGCAAATTAATAAATATGTTGATGTTGACAACTAGGAATCTTACTGTAGAAAAAAGGGGGTAGAAGAATCAAATATGAATGGGAAAATAATTCAGCAGTGTTGGATTAGAATTACAGGCAGCAATGTCAACTAATGATTTCTTCATGTGTTTTTTACCCTGGCTTTGTCCTTTAAAAGATCCTAGAAAGCATTCTGACAGATTATGTTCAAAACCAAGCGGTACATTACAAATGACACGGGAGACCTCTTGAAGGACAAATTCTCTATGGATCCGTCCTTCTTTTTCTGACTTCTGCATGTTGGATTGGCCCAAGGTTCATTCAATCTTTTGATCTTTTCTCTCTTCTTTCTACACTTATTCCCAAAGTTCTCTTATTCAGTCTCATGTTCCATCTATTTGGCGGAATTTAACTACATCTCACTATTTACATTGCCACTTTTCTGGTTAAAACCACCTTTTTTTTAATTTTTACATTTTACTAACTATTTTAGTAAGCAAAGATGCTGACATTAAATTTCTAGCATATGAGAAAATAGTGTTGAACATCAATTCGTGATAGGCTGTTTTTTCAAATTCTTCAACCTTAGTTAATATATTATTAACATACTGGGGCACCTGGGTGGCTCGGATGGTTAAATGTCCAACTTCAGCTCAGCTCATGATCTCATGGCCCATGGGTTCGAGCCCTGCATTGGGCTCTGTGCTGACAGCTTAGATTCTGTGTCTCCCTCTCTCTCTTCCCCTCTCGCACTCCTTCTCTCTCCCTCTCTCTCAAAAATAAATAAATATTATAAAATACAAAATACACATACACATTAACATACTGATAAAAATTAGCATTTTATGTGCAAAATATTACCACAGGTTTTTCTGCCAGATTGTATCTTTCTCAACCCCTAAAATGGCATTAAAAAAACTGTTTAATTATTTGGGGGAAAATTTTATATCCTCATATAATCCAGACACATTATAGAAGCTAATGTAAATAGGTCATAAAGCTACTGGAAGAAAATATAAGTAAATATATGATAAGATCAGAATCAGTAAAGCCTCTCAAGTAATGGCAACAGGTTCAAAAATAATAAAACAAAAGATATATATTTTACTACATATTAACCCAATTTTCTTTATACCAGCAACACCCTAAATTATATTAAATGTTAAATAACAAACCATTAAATAGGATTTGTAACACATTAAGACATGCATAAACTTAATATCCTGAATATGTAAAAATATCTTAGAAAAGAATAAGGTATCACTTTTGTTAAAATAACATTGAAAGAATAGTAGTATTATACTCATAAATAAAGCATAAATTGCCAATAAACATTTGAAAATTGCTATATATCATGAGCAGTCAACAAAATGTGAATTAAAGTGAACAAAAGAACATAATATTATTCAGATCATCATTTTGGCAAAGACTTAATACACTGATAATACACCCTGACCTTGTGTTATTAATGCATCTTCCAATCTCCAAGGACATGTCCCTATTCCTAGGTGAATCAGTCAGCTTTTGTTTTCTTTTACTTTTCTATACCAATTACATTGTCCATTCATTAGTGACTTCAAAGTAGGCTCACCAAGGACACTTGTTTTTTGTTTTTTTTTTTAACTTAGGTGATCTTACCTACATAACAGGTTGCCTATGTAAAGCATCTTCAATCATTTCTTGGTGAAACTTTAAGGAAACCACCCCACACTAAAATTGGTCACATCATCGACTTTTCAAAAATCAAAGAATTTCTGGTTTTCCTTGCCTGTTTACCAGTCTTTCCTTCTATATAGCTAATCAGATTATGCAGAAATAGCTCCTTTTCTAATTTAGGCAGATACTGTAATTTGTGATAAATGTTAGACCTAAGGATATAAAAATTGATACAGGTTGTGTATGCGTTTCTACTGTTACCTTTGAGTGACAGTGAGAAAGCATGACTACATTATATCCATGTCACTACTGATAATTCTTATTTAATTGTGAGTTCCACTGAGGATCTGTGTGTAAAGAAAACTGGGGCCTGAATGAGAGACTAAACTGTAAGTATGTTCATATTTCTCAAATCAATTTTTTCTATTACGAAATTTGAAAAAGTAATTAAAATATTTCCTGTCACTTTCCTAAGTGTGTGTGTGTGTGTGTGCATGTGTGTGTGTATATATATATTTCCATATATACACATTTATATACAAACATTCATTTTTATAAATGCATGTGTGTATTAAAAATTTGGATAGTTCATAAGGGTATGAGAAATTAATTTCATTTCTTGAATGTTATTTCTTTCTCGAGAATATTAATCATGGAAGCAAATGAAGAGATTTCTAAGCCTGCTTTATGAATTGGTTAAATATGTGAGCAATAAAATGGTCACATTTGATAAGCATATAATGCAGTATCTATTGCCCTAACTGCCAACACATGCACATACACACACTCACACACACACACACACACACACACGCACGCACGCACGCAATCTCAATTGTACAAATACATCTCTTCAACTAAAAAAGATCTTGTTTTTTTAAACAGTTTTGATGTCTAGGCATGTTAAAAATTAATGTTACATCTGCAATATAATTAATTTGTCAGAATGTTTCTGAGGCATGTTTCTGAAGCAGGTAAATAGAAGGCAAAGGGTTATTCTGCATCCTAGGATGATATCCAGGATCAGCAGGGACTTTTACTGGAGGCTACAATAGGGAATGAAGGAAGCATGACTGGAAGAAGAAAGGAAGGTGGGTTTTGGGTAACAATTCTGTGCTTCTTATTTGAGCTACTACAGGTGTTTCAGGTGTGCCTCTGCAGAAGAGAATAGAATAACAGCATTTAGACAAAGTTTTTTGCCCATAAGCATAATTCAGCATTCATCCTCTCTGATAGTGTCTAGAGATTCTGAAAGCTACTTTTGGTTACATAGGTCCATCCAAGACCGTTTTGTCAAAGAAGGAACCCAGGAGCAGGCTTTGGTTGAAACTAGCTATCTCACACCACACCATACAACAGAAATGCTAAGTCCATTCTAACTGAACTACAGTCTCAGTAGTTTGCCCTATATATAGTCAGTAAAATCAAAGAGTAACCCCATACAATTAAGGGACTTCCTAGCAACAAGTTCAGGTAAATAGAATATTATAGAAAACTCATTAGCTCATATCTAGAACTTTTTAAAGACCTCATTACCTCATCCTTATTTTTTTATGATGTCTATTTTTTTTCACATGGTCTACATTAGAATTTAAATGAAATGTCCCATGGAACTCTGACCAGGCAGAGTCGATGAAACGCCCAGCCTGAGAGACTATATTCTAATACTCAAAAAATGGGGCACTGAAGGGTTAGGGGAACATGATACAAATTTTTATATGGAAGGAAGATCTTTCCAACATTAGTGTAGTATCTTCTATATGAACCACAGGAATTAAAGGACTTCTGTCAAGTAGAATCTTAAAATATAAGTAGAGGATATATTCTGGTCTTTGTAGATATCTATGTGTTTAATTAATATACAGAGAAACTATTATATTCCAGGAAATGTGATAAGATCTGAGTCTACTACTGAGAATAAGATGGGCTCTGTCAAGAGTGTCACAGTCTAATAGGATGACAAACAGTAAATAAGTCATTCAATACAGCTCTGATGTAGGGATGATGGATATAGGAATACGGTGGAGATGTAGCCAGCCTAGTCTATAGGAATTGAGGTGGTGTCTCAGAACTTACTCTAGGTGCAGTGAGAATTAAAATGATCAAAACAGGAGACAGGAAGTCCAATTAGAGTATGAATACTTCATATCGAATATGAGATCAAAGTGATCTAAAGTAGGAATGGAAGAGATGAACTTTTTTTTTAAATAACATATTAAGGATGTAGAGTCTAAATAGCCTTATCCAGATGTGAGCAATAGGATGGAAGGAGGCCTTCTAAAAGCAGAGTAATAATAATGAATTGAGCAAGAGTGGTGATAGTACATTAGTGGATAAAGATGCCAGGTTTTGGCAGCCTGAGTAATGAACGAAAGATAGAGGGGTAGAGGAGAGGAGACTGAATAAAGATGTGTACACACACACACACACACACACACACACACACACACACACACACACATATATTAATTCACTTAAATGGCATGGTCTTTGAAACTCAGTGATTGGCTGGATGTTAACCTGAGCTAGGCTAATGAATACAACTTGTGACAAGCATTGCCTCATATTTTAATAAGCTGAATGTATGTAAAAGGGTTTGGTGCATTACTAAGAAGTATAGAAATAAGGAACTATTATAGAACACTAAAGTGTCAGATAAAATGGTGAAATCTCAGGGTTTGTCTTTTTTTTAATTGTTAAACTTTGCAATAGTTTAACATTACAGAAAAGTGAACAAATCATAAGGGCAAAGTTCTGTATATAGCACACGAATGGCATCATTTAAGCCTTATAACCTAAGCCTAGACCTAGTCCATACCCTCACAATCCTCCCTGAATAGAGACACTATCCTGATTTCTAACTCCAGAGTTAAGTTTTGCTTATTTGTGAAATTCGCATAAATGATCATACTCTACGTATTCTTTTGTGTCTCGTATCTTCATTCAAAATTATGTTTGTGAGAACTTCTCATGCTATTGCATGTAGCAATATTAGTTTTATCTTCATTACTATACTCGTCCATTTTATGAATATATCACAATTTAAAAACTGCTTCATGTCATTAATGGACATTTTTATATTTCAAGTTTTTGGATTATTGAGAATAATGAGGCTAAACCTTTCTTAAACAACCATATATTTTGCATACATATGTATACAGTTTGATTGCGTAAATACCTAGGATAATTTCCTGTTTCACAGTTATCTGGACATCAGCATAATAAATATATTCAAAAAGTTCTCATAGTGTTTATATGAATGTACACTCTAATCTTCAAGATACTTGGTATGGTCCATCTGTTTAATGTCACTTATTCTCATGGTTGTGCAGTAGCTGTGAATTTAATTTCTTTTTCCCTAAGTAATAGAAAGTTCACACTTCACATGTTCACTGGCCTTTAGATATGCTTTTTAGTGAAGAAATTAGTCTAATTGTTATTAGGTTGGGTTTTGTTTTCCTATTGGTTTGTAATAAATTTTATAAATTCTTATTACAGTCCTTAATGATTATTACAAATATCTTCCCCCACTATGTGACTGGTCTTATTTAAATCACTTTTATTCAAGTATAACTTACATATATACAATAAAATGCACTTAAGTGTAGCATTCCATTGAATTTTGACAAATGTGTGTATACCTCTTTATAACTACTAATGCATTCAAGATACACAAATTTCTATCACTTGTAAATGTCTGTGCTCTTTCCCAGTTAATCCTTCATAATAGATTTGGTTTGTCTTTTCTGATTAAATTAAATCTTAAAGTATTTTCTCTTTAATGTGTATATATTTTCCCTTGGCATACTACTTTAAGATTTATCCACATTATCACATATATGAATTCTTTATTCTTTTTGTTGCTATGTAGCATTCCATGTAAAAATATACCATTTTTCCACTTCTCAATGTTTACTTGTATTACATTCCTCTTTTGGTTATTATGAATAAAGTTGCAATTATTAAATCTTTCTAAGAACATATTTTTTTTTCCTCTTAGGTAAATTCTTAGGTATGGGTTTACCGTATTATATAATAGATACATTTTTAATTTTATAATAAACTATAAAACTAAAAAAGTAGTTTTACTATTTTATATTTCCACCAGAAATATACGAAAATTTCAATTACCTCATTTTTACCACACTTGCTATTGTTAGTACGTTTAATTTTTACTATTCTAACCAAAGTTTAGCAATGTCTTATTATCATTTAGTTTTTATTTCCTTAATGACTAATGATGTTGAGCATCTTTTCATGTGCACATTTGATATTCATGAATCTTCCTATGTGAAGTATATGTTCAAATATGACCATTTTTTATTAGTTAAGTATGTGTATAGGAGTATGTGCATATAGATGTTATTTTGTATCTTTATCATATTATGCATACATATATTAAAATAATATACATTTCATATATATAAAATATACCCACAATATTTTTGCATATATGTTTTCTCTATATATATTATATATACACACACTAAATACATGACCTTTGTCAGATGTATGTTTTATAAATTTCTTCTCTTAGTACAGGGCATTTCTTTTCATTTTTTTAACAGTATCTTTTGAGAAATCATTTTTTATTAAGTCTATAATCTATTTCAAGTTTATTTTTCATTGTGTTCATTTTTAACCATATGTATATCTTATTGTAGTCGCACCATTTGTGAGAAGACATTATTTTTCTCCTCAGTTTGCCTTACGATACTCTATTTCAATATACATTGTTCTATTCCAATGAGTTCTATGTTTATTCATATCTCAATGTCAGTGTTTTAAAGTTTCCATTGTATTGCTATATTATAATTTGTTCATATTATGCCCAAGTATTTCATGTTTAAATGGTGCTATAAATGACATCTTTAAATATTTTCGAGTTCAAAAAACAAATAAATAAAAAATTTCAAGGTCAAATGCTTATTGTTCATATACATATACAGATATATACACACTTATATCTTTTGCTTTTGCTAAACTCACTTACTCATTAGAGGATATTTTGTAGATTACTTAGGATTCTATATCTACCCAATCATGTTATCAAGGGAACATGATTTAACTCCTTTATTTCTAATCACAATGTCACCATTTTTTCTCACCTTATTTTATTGGCTAGGAACTCCAGCACATTGTTGAATATGAACTATGAAGTAGTCATGTTTGCATAGTTCATGATTTTAGAGGAAAGTTTTTAGGCTTTTCTCCTTATATTTGATATTAGCAGAAGTTTTGTTTTGTTTTTTATAAGTAGGTGTCCTTTTCACATTGAGATAGTTTTCTCTGCTTCTACTTTACTGAGAAATTTTTTAATTTTTTTTTAAGTTTCTTTATTTTTGATTGAGAGATCCCAAGTGGGGGATTGTCAGAGAGAAGGAGAGAGAGAATCTCAAGCGAGGCTTGGGCTCATGAATTATGAGATCATGACCTGAGCTGAGATCCAAGAGTTGGATACTTAACTAACAGCTCCACACAGGTGCTCCAAGAAATTTTTAACCTAAATAAGTGTAGAATTTTGTCAAAGATTTTTTCCTGAAACTATTCAGAAGAAATTATTCATTCTCCCTTTTTCTGTTATTATGGAGAATACATTGATTTAAAATATACTGAACCATGGGCAGGGGATGGGCTAGATGGGTGATGGATATTAAGGAGGGAACTTGTGATGAGCACTAGTTGTTATATGTAAGTAATGAATCACTAAATTCTACTCCTGAAACTAATATTACACTTATGTTAACTAACTAGGATTTAAATAAAAACTTAAAAAATAAATAAATAAAAGGGTGCCTGGGTGGCTCAGTTGGCTGAGTGTCCGACTTCAGTTCAGGTCATGGTCTCACCATTTGTGGGGTCGAGCCCCATGTCGGGCTCTATGCTGACAGCTCAGAGCCTGGAGCCTGCTTCAGATTCTATGTCTCCCTCTCTCTCTCTGCCCCTCCCCTGCTCATGCACTGTTTCTCTCTGTCTTGAAAATAAATAAAACATACATATATACATAAATATTGAACCAACATTGAATTCCTGCGATAAACGTCACCTTCTCATGATGTGTTATTCTCATAAAGTTATTGAGTATAATGAGCTTGATTTACTATTCTTTTGTGGAAAATTTCTATCTTACCAGTAGACGATACCATTCAGTAGTTTTCCTTTTTATGTAATATCTTTGTTTGGTTTTGTTATCATAGTAATACTTGCCTAATAAAAGGAGATGGAGGAGTACCTGGGTGGCTCACTTGGTTAAGCATCTCAGTCTTGATTTTGACTCAGGTCATAATCCTGCAGTTCCTGAGATTGAGTCCCACATCAGGCTCTGCACTGACAGTGCAGACCCTGCTTGGGATTCCCTCTCCCTCTCTCTCTCTATTCCTCTCCCCACCTCTCAAAATAAATAAATTGTATAGTTTTTCTATGCCTTTATTGACTTTAAACCAACTAGTTCCATCAATTAGTAAGACAATCTCCAACTATAATTGCCAATTTATGTTTCTTCTTTCATTTATGCCAGTTTATTCTTTTTATATTTTGATGCTCTGTTAAATACATAAATAGAATCTCTTGGTGTTCTTAGTGAATTGGCTTATTTATCAGATAATATGTAATTTCCTCTATACGCTTGTTAATTTTCTTTGGTGGTGATACTAACATAGCTACTCCAACATTCTCTTGATTATGGTTCACATGGTACTCATTGTTCCATTCTTACAGAAGTAATATTTGAAGTGAGGTGTTTAAATATAGCATCTAGGTGGGTGATTTTTAAACACATCTTATTGCTTCTTGGCCTTTTGGCTAAGATCAAGTGTAGTATCTGTTCTTATCAATTTAAGATATACATCAAAATACATCTTATAATCTCTACCTTTTAATCAGTGTCGTATGTTTTGATTATTTTATATAATGTAATCATTTATGTTTTGACTTCTGTTTATCATTTTGTTACTTGATTTTTGTTTGTCCCCATTGTTGTTCTTCCTTTTGTTTCCTATTTTCTGGACTAAAATTAACCACTTTAGTGTAGTCATTTTAATTTATATGTTTTTGACTATATCATTTCTTAAAAGTTTGTGACTTATAAACAGTAAACATTTCACAAACTTGAATCAATATCTTACCAATGGAGGTAGAATTTAGAAAATATATTACTATATAGGACCCTGTACTCTTCCCTTTTTATTGTGATTATCATTTATATTATGTTTATATACATCAGAAACTCCATTAGATAATGTTATAATTTTTGCTTTCAACAATCAATTTTATGAAAGGAATTATATAGAACTGGTGTTTTTGTCTTAAATTTTCAGTAGAAATCTACAATTAAGCCACCTGAGCCTGGAGTTCTCTTTGTGAGATGATTTAACTATATGTTTGTTTACTTCAATAGATACAGGACTATCTAGGTTAGATATTTCATCTTGAATTAGCTTTGGTAAATTGTACCTTTCAAAGAATTCATTCATTTAAGTTATCAAATCTACTCTGCAGATGTTTTCAAAATATTTCATTTTTATCTTAACAGCTTTATAATATGTAATGTTATCATTGCTCTCATTCCTGATAAATCTTATCTTTTCCTTTTTTTTCACAACAGTTGTATGAATGTTATTTATCGTTTCTAAAAATCAGCTCTTGATTCCTTTAAACTTCACTCTTGCCTTTTGTTTTCTGTTTCATTGATTTCTGTCTTGTTTTCTGTTTAGACACTTCCTCTTTGACGTTTTAGTTTTACACGTAGATTGCTTAAAACATCAAAGGTAGCAATGAGAAATCACACAGCAATAACAACATTCATCTTGTTGGGACTTACAGAGGACCCACAGCTGCAAGTTCTCCTTTTTATCTTCTTATTTCTCACCTATGTGCTGAGCATGACTGGAAATCTGACCATTATCATTCTTACATTCATGGATTTTCATCTTAAAACACCTATGTATGTTTTTCTTCGAAATTTCTCCATTTTAGAAATCTTATTCACAACGGTATGTATTCCCAGATTCTTGTACAGCTTATCAACTGGAGATAAAACGATTACTTATAATGCTTGTGTTAGTCAAGTATTTCTTATTGGGGTTTTGGGGGCCACAGAATTTTTTCTCCTGGCAGCCATGTCCTATGACCGCTATGTGGCCATCTGCAAACCCCTTCATTACATGACCATCATGAACAACAAATTCTGTACCATCTTTGTCTTCTGTTGCTGGATCTCTGGGTTGATGATCATCGTCACACCACTCGGTATGGGCCTCCAGCTGGAATTCTGTGACTCCAATGCCATTGACCATTTTGGCTGCGACCCATTTCCTCTTTTTAAGATTTCATGCTCAGATACGTGGCTTATAGAACAGACAGTTATAATCTGTGCAGTATTGATATTCATTATTACACTGATTGGTGTCATTCTTTCCTACATATATATCATCAGGACAATTCTAAGATTCCCTTCTGCTTCCCAAAGGAAAAAAGCTTTCTCCACTTGTTCATCTCACATGATTGTTATTTCCATCACATACGGCAGCTGTATTTTCATCTATATCAAGCCTTCAGCCAAAGAACAGGTGGGCATCAATAAAGGGGTATCCGTGCTTACTACATCTGTTGCTCCTTTGTTGAACCCTTTCATTTATACTTTGAGGAACAAGCAAGTGAAACAAGCTTTCAATGACACAATTAAAAAAATTGCATTTACCTTACAAGTAAGAGCACATTGAATTTGAAAAATTAATGAAAACAATGATTTGTTCCTTAGCATTTTTTTCTGGAAGTCCTAACTAGTTCAGTCAGGTTGACTTACTTCTTCAATTGAAGGAACATGAGATTTTGTTTCCAAGAAATAAAATCTTCTTCCATTTCTAAGCTTTTCTAATATTATTCAAAAACAGATTGCTTATATGAAATGTGAAATATAGTGTCTATGAGTCCTGAGAAATCTTTGGATCAATAGTTTTTCTAAACTCCTTCAATTTGCATATGTAAATATGCCAAAGGAAACATTTGAAATATAGAAAAAATGTTTCATCTATGTTTTAAGGTATTAAGATAAACTCTAAAATAAAAGAACTCAAAATGGGCCTATCAAGTAAAATTAAAACATACTGCAACCAAAGTAAGAAAATAAATACTAGGAATCTGGAAACAAATATGATATACTAAAGACATAAGCAAGCTAGAATATTTAGATTTTCATCAAGAAAGAGGAGAAAAGTTTCGACCACAACTGCTTGACAACAACATGCAAGCAGTCATACCCACATGCACACACACACAAAATAAAACAAGATTAAAAAGAAGACTTTTGCTTCCAGCTCTGTCAGAGTAACTAATTTGAGCCCATGTTCTCTGCTTTAAATCATCATGAAACTGAATCAATTTTATGAAGAAATTTGACAATAAGAAACTCAAAACTGTATCTTTTTAGAAAGAGAGATTTCAATAAACGTATCCACAATTAACACTAGCTTAGTCTACAGTGTGACACAGAGACTAACCTCAACATGATTGTCTCTCTGAATTGAGTTGGCAAAGATCAAATCAGCTGAAGTGGTTACTATCCTCAGGTCAAGACTACACTGAGCTGGAATCTGGGCAGAAGTTCCCCATTTATGCCTTGGCTGAGGAACAAGTGTAGTCCATGTTTGCACATGAGTAATAAGGCTGAGAGTTCAACAAAGATACTAGAGGCTGAGTAGTCTGTGGGCTTGGAGTCTGGGCCCAGAAAAAGTGAAAAGACCTTGTTAATATCTCTTCAAATCACAGACTTCTAGCTGAACACCAGGAAAGCCACTTAGAAGTACCTCAGCAGTAAGGGCCACAGTTTAGAGCAAGAGTGAGAAAAATAAGAGCTGAGGGTAAAATCTATCCACCACTGGGTCTAGTAAATAAACCTTTATTGAAACATGTCCACCGCTACTCATCTGCATGTTATCTATGGCTGCTCTTAATGGCAGATTTGAGTAGCTTAACAGAGACCTCATGGCCCCAAAAGCCAAAAATATTTACTATCTAGCCTTTTACAGAAAAAGTTTGCCCACCTCTGGTGTAGAATTTACTTTTCTATTTTTTGTATCATTTGGGAATAAACAATGAGAGGCAGGTTGCTCTGCAGCTACATTGTCTTCATCTACCCAGATGTCTCTAGAAGGTAACTTTTAAACTTGTTGGCCAGCCAGGAAAATCGAATTCGTCCATCTCTCTACAATTTCCCTCTTTGTCCATGACTGTACTTGAAAGGATGAAAATGTAAAGAAGCCTGTGCATTCTGTCCACCTATATCTCACACTAACAACTCAAGTTAGAACTACATCAATGTTTTATAACAAATGGGGAATTCACTTATTTGCCATTTAATAGAAAATTTTGTTCAGCCCACCAATTCCTATAAATCTTCAACCTCACCTCAACTTCCCCTGAAAAAAAAAATCCTTATTCACAACTCTCCAAGTTCTATATGTGCAATTGAAAATCAAGCCACAGTATTGGAGAAGAAGCCAGAGGCGCCATAAGAATGTCCTGAAGGAAACGGATGGAGCAGTAAGAAACTGAAAGCAGTTTCATTCCCAGGATGGAAGGCCACCAGGACTGTTTGTTCTCTCCAGAAGGACATCATACATAGTAGTATAAAGAAACAAGTTACTGATACAACAGCTTGGATTAATCTCCAGGGAATTATGCCAAGTGAAAAAGCCAATCCCAACAGTCATGTACTCTATTAACTTGCTTATATAATACCAAAATTACAGAAATGGAGAACAAATTAGTGCATGCCAGTGATGGAATGGGTAAGGAAAATGGAGGTTTCAATGACTACAAAAGAGCAAAATGAGGGAAACTTTCTTATACTTAGATTGTGTGATTGCCAATGTCCTGATGTGTCTCATAAGATGTGACCATTGCAAGAAACTGGAAAGAACATGCATGATTTATTCTGTGTTATCTATTATAAGTGCATGTGAATCTATAATTATATCAAAGTAAACTTTTAATTAAAAAAAGAAAAAATCCACCATACCAAAATCAAGGAGGAAAACATAATATATACTTGAATGATCATAAAATCACTATTTATAACAAATTCTTACATCCGATTGCCTTAGAAGAGAAGTCAGGCATTTACTTTGTTTTAATATTATTGTTGTGGTTCTTTATATATTTAATGCTATGGTATGCTACTATGTCTCTTAGGAAATGGTCCCACTACTACATGTATTTTTGTTGTGTGTCCAAGTTCATTAGAAGATTCATTACCAGCTCTAATATAGTAATCACAAAGGGCACTCTTGTTTATTTTTCACTTGATTCTTATGCACCCATAGCATATTGAACAAATATAATAGAAGTCACTGATAGTTTAAAAATTACAGGTACCCTATCTCCATGTTCAAAAAGATCAGGCCATCAAATCTTCCATAATCCATTTTTGGTATTCCTTTCCCTCTGTGTCAGTTTTACTTCCCTGTAACCTACTAAATGTAAAAAGTTATTTCCTAACTTTGCAATGGGAAACAATTTCCAGTGACGGTACCTGAATAAACCATTTTTAAGATCTCTGCATTCTTAGGGCTTTTGCGAATGTAGTTTTCTGAAAACACATAGTCACTGTATGTATACACCTCTACTAAAAATCTTTCATTGTAACTTTTACTTGCACTCAGGTCCCAAGGTCATTTTGGGTGAAACTTTCAACAGAAGCTATGAATTACTGTCAGAAAACTAAGTATTACACTTTAAGTTTTAATAACTACTTTGAAAATTTTCAGGAAGAAAAAAATGATTAAATGTTGCTAGGTTGGAGTAGCGTTCATTTGGGGGCATATTTTGTGCTTGTCCTTTAATTTTTGTGTAGAAATTTGGAAATTTCATGAGGTGAATTCACAGTACTTTTAAGCTATTTCCAAATGGCACTTGACCTGTAAGTAAGTTACATTATGAGCAAAGCTGGCTTTGCCTATTAGTAAATATAAGATTACCAGCATTAGCTTTCTTCCCACCTCCTTATCGCCAAACAATATGAAGAAAGAAAAAATCAAAACCTATTAGCCTACACTTCTATTTAAAGGTTTTAACATAAGGACAACTCAAGACAACCGTTATGAGATGAGAAAGAAGGTTAAAGATTTACAGGGAAGATTTTTGAAATGGCTCAAAGTTCACTTATTTACTGAAAAGTTTTTGCCACTCAAATTCTCACAAAGTACGAGTAAACTGATCTGTGTTAATCATGGGATAGAATGAAGGGGTTGCAAGCCTGGAGCCATGGTTTAGTAGTTATTGGTTGGTAGATTTGGACTGAGCAGAGGAATGGGGAAGAACACTTTAGAATAAAATCTTGCTGGAGTGAATGAAAATTCTTCAGTCCTTCAGTATATATCACAACAGCTGATAAAAATAAAAGGTCAAAAATCTTATCTTTTACCAAAAAAATGCAAAATTGGAATGATAAACAACAAATTACTCATCACTCTGAGCATCATATTTGCCTGTATTTCCTCCTAATAATTATTGTGAATCCTTGGATGTTGAGCAGATTCAGGAGATTGCCAAATAGTTGATGGATGGAATAGAGAGATAATCCTATCCTACAACACAAATTAGCCTTTTTATCATTCCTTGAGTGGCTCAGCAATAAATTCTAGGGTATAATTATCCTAACATGCAGTCTTTTCCATTAGTCAAGTCCAATGCCCCCTTTTGTGATCAAGCTAATAAATCCCAGGGCTATAGGATGAGTTATTGTCTTCATAAAGAAAAATCTTCAGTCCCGGGACCACTGATTGAACATTGGAAACATCTGAATAGCTACTAATACAAATGAGTTAGCAATAACTGAGGAAAGCTGTGTATCAGTTATTATCCCACTTTGTGTATGTTAGAATCCCCAACATCTGGCTTCCTTTCTTCTCTAAAGAAACACTAAGCAGTCAAAAATGGCATTAGCAAAATAAAGCAGGACCTACAATTTAGTAAGCTTGTTGTTTATTTTTATTCTGCATCTGGGTTAGTACAAAAAAATGAAACCCCCAAATAAATATGGTAAAGGAAGATTAAAAAGCATGATCCCCAGTGAAGTTCCCTGTCTCAGGCCAAACAAGCAAAGTGAAAAAAAGTTACAGAAAGGGGTTGACTGAAAATACAAGGGGGCTTACTTGGCCTAATTCAAAATTATGTCAAGCTTAAATTATCTCACTATCCAAATTAATCTTACTGCCTTTGGAGGCAAGTTTTCACCAGAAACCAGTAAAGGGGTTTGCTGAGTAATCATGAAAGATGAAGTGGCAGTATTACTCACTCAGAATAGAAAAAAAAAAAAAAAAAAAAAAAAAAAGATGGATGGATACAGACAACCATACTTGAAAGCCAAAGAGTTGTACACAACAGACCCCCCAAGTCAAATTATTCAAAATTTAAAGACTATCTTTGATTCATAACTATCGATCCACTCATTTCTTAATAGCATGTAATTAATAATACTATTATCTTCCTTCACCGAATCTTATTAAATTTCTTAAAATGTAATGGATATAAAATATGATTATATTTTTAAGAGCATAGGCATACTGGTTGTAAAAACCTAGAGAACAGATGCTATAGGTAGTATGGCTGGAGAAGGACAGGAAAATGGAATAACCAAGAAACAGAAAAGTGATTATCGGCAACATGATGGAATTTTTATCATACACTGGTGTGATCAATTATGCTCATCTTTATGATTAATCGTCTTTCTGTGGTAAATACATTTTCTTAGAATTCTACTTACCTGTATGAGGAGAGGAAAATAGGACACCGAAATTAGTAATCTTAGAGATGCTTAAAGTTTAGGTAATCAAAGTACAGACATGAAAAAGAGAAAATATAGTCATAAATCTCTGCTATTACAGTGAACCTTATTGTTGTGAATCGGGCAGTGAATGAGAGATTGAGATGGCGGCATTGAAGTGGAGACTGTAACGGGTAGACTGGATGGAGCTTAAGAGAGAATAAAAAAAATAATGTGCTTATGATTTTTGCCTCAATGACACTAAAACTAAAGTAACATTAAATTTCAATTTGAGGCAAGCTATCTGAAAGTATGCAATTTCTGTGATGATACTTTTAGCCTGGATCCAACATTTCTTCCTGGATGAGAATCAAAATAATCTACACGTGCAAAGATTCCTAGGATATGTTGTGAAGTATCAATACTTGTAGAAAAGTTTCAAGAGAAAGGGCCCAAAGCCAAAAGATGACTTTTAACTGGAAGAATCTCTTCTGGATCACTTTAAGTAAGAAAACAGAGAAACAGAAAAAATGTGTCCAACTCAAATAATGGTGAGAGAAGGCAAATTCTAGATAAGGTGATGATCCAAATTATGAAAACATCACTACCATCTCAGTATCTGCATTTCAAATGTGAATAAATTTGAGGATTGAGGAACAACACTTATATTTGCCATCAAGTTTAAATTCTAATAGTAATTACAGTACTACGAAGACCACACTGGGTTAGGGCAGTGTCCACAAGTATGAAAACTGTCCTGGAGAAGTTAAAAAGAGACTGAAGGACACCCATTCCATTAGGTGAAGTGGGGACCTGAGCCAGAAATATTCTTCTGTTTTTGCCCAAGTGTACCAATCAGGTAAGTCAATCAGATGAAGTAAAATAATGAAAGGTGAAGAAAAAGCGAAAAGGTTGCCTTAGAGTGTTCATTTAATCTAGCTCACTCTTCCTAGAAAGAAAAAACAACCAAAGAAGTGGAAGAATGCTGTGCTTCATATGTAATTCAATAGCAAGGGTTATTAAGCAAATCTCTTTTTGCTAATTGCAACAAAGACAGGGCCAAAATTATACTGACAATGTACATGATTAAGTGAAAGAAGTAAAAAAAAAAAATCACATATCATCTGGCATGACTTTATGTTTCACCCATTATTCATTACCATGTGGTATTGAGAGACCCCTCTCTCATCAAATTGAATTTCTCAAATTGTCCTTGCAGATTGGAGAGAAGTCAGAAGTTAGTAATGAGAAACTATACAGCATGCTGAAACCAATTCATCCTTTTGGGATTGACTGATAATTCAGAGATGAAGGTTCTTTTTATTTTTCTACTTATCACATACATGTTGAGAATAATAGGGAATTGGACTATCATCATGCTTTCATTTATTGATTCTCATTTTAAAATTCCCATGTATTTTATCTCAGAAATTTCTCATTCTTAGAAGTCTCACTCACAAGTGTTTATGTTCCCAGATTCCTTTATAGCATATCCACTGGTGATAATACCACTACTTACAATGCTTGTGCTACTCAAATATATTTGTCATAATTTTTGGAGCAATGTAATTTTTTCTCCTGGTTGCCATGTCACATATCATTTTGTGGTTAATGTATACCCCTGCATTATGTGACCATCATGAACCAAAGGGTCTGTACTATCCTTATCCTTGGCTGTTGCCTGACTGATTTATTGTTGTGTTTACTCGATGTTGTGTGGACTTTCAGGTAGAATTTTGTAACTCCACTGTCATTGATCATTTTGGCTCTGATGCATCCTGTCTCCTAAAAACTTCATGTTAAGATACATAGTACATAGAGAAAATGATCATTACCTGTGCTTCACTAACATTAATCATGGCCCTCATTTCTGTGGTGCAGCTTTGTATTTACATCATCCAGACTATCTTCAGGTTTCCTTCTCCTCAACAGAAAAAACAAAAAAAAAACTTTTCCATCTGCTCTTCCTACATAATTGCAATTTCTATCACCAGTGGTGGCTATATCTTCATCTAGATTGTTTTCAGCAAAAGAAGGAGTGACCATTAATAAAGGAGTATCAGTACTCATTAATTCTGTGGTCCCTTTTATTTATATCCTGAGAAACAAGCAAGTGAAGCAAGGTTTCAAGAGTTCAATCAAAAGAATGAAATCCCTATCAAAGTAAGAATGAAGACACTCAGAAATACTTCCTCTTAATAGTCTAGTCAACTTGGCTGCATCCAAAATTTGTCAGTGTAGGCTTCTTTCAAAAAAATTTTAACGTTCATTATGAAATCTACCCTCATATCATTACCTTCCCTTTTATTGTATGAAAGACAATAAATATGTGCCTTTCCTTATTAAAGTAATATAATGAGTTTTTGGCAACTGAGTTGTAAAATTCCCCTACATATTTTGGAGATTAACCCTTTATCAGATACTAGGTTTGCAAGTATTTTTTCCCATTCCATAGGAGATTTTTTTAACGACAATTTTCTTCTTTTTTTATGTTTAGAAAAGTACCATTGAGATTTTGATAGGGATTCCAGTGACTCTGTAGATCACTACAGATCACTGTCCATTCATAGTATGGAAATTTTAACATTATTAAGACTTCCAGTCCATGAACATAAGATATCTTTCCATTTATTTGTACTTTCCTTAATGTCCTTCATCAAATGTCATATCGTTTTCAGTGTATTAGTCTTTCACTTGTTTATCATTGTATATTTCCTCTGGTTCCCACCAACAGGTAATATGAATGTGAATGAAATATATGTACATTTGAGGCATCATTTTTTAAATTTATTTATTTTTTTGAGAGAGAGATATAGCACGAGTGGGAGGGAGACAAGAGAATCTGAAGCAGACTCCAGGCTCTGAGCTGTCAGCACAGAGCCCAGCACAGGGCTCGAACTCATGAACCACAAGACCATGACCTGAGCCACAGTCAGACACCCAACCAACTGGGACACTCAGGCACTCCTAGGCATCATTATTTTTAAGTTGATAATTATGACTAGCAAAATGTCTTCCAAGAACAAGCTAGAAATGATCTCTTTCAGTAAATTTTCCTTGATCAGTCACGCACTACTCTGATCTTCATTTCCTATTTCCTCTAGTAGTCATGTATTATATGAATTATATCTGAATGAAGTTACTTAAAATAGTTGATATTGATCTGTATTGCTGGAGATAATTTCATTCTTTTTTTATGGTATACATTTTATTTCATCCCTCTTTTTTCACATGGACTACATGCAAGTGTTAATAAAATAAAATTTTAAATAAAATTATAAACAGCATGACATAAGTCTCTTCCTCACCATTTTCCCCTGCTATTCAGCCTGCCATAGAGCCATTCACTATGTGTCCTTTTATATGTCCTTCCATAGACATTTTATACATATACAAAAATGTTAGCATCTTTCATCCAAACTCCAAACTCCATTCTTTTTCAAATGCCCAAGTTTGGGGCAGTTGGGCAGCTCAGTCAATTAACTGTCCAACTTCGGCCTAGGTCATGATCTCACGGTTCATGGGTTCAAGCCCTGCATCAGGTTCTGTGCTGACAGCTCAGAGCCTGGACCCTGCTTCTGATTCTGTCTCCATCTCTCTCTGCTTCTCTCCCTCTCCCCCTCTCTCTGTCAAAAATAAATAAACATCAAACGTCCAAATTTTAAGAGCACAATACTAAATAAACAAGTAAGTAAGTAAATAAAAAACAGGGAATGATGGCTCAAAGACCAAACTAAATCTCCAACAGGTGACCCTAAGGAAACATGCTGAATTACCCAACAATTCAAAATAACAGTGTTGAGATGCTGAATAAGAATACAGACAACTAAATGAAATCAGGAAAAGGATTCATGAACAACAGTGAAAATATCAACAAAAAGACAGAAACTATAAAAAGAGCCAAACAGAAATTTTGGACCTGAATAATATAACAACTGAATTTTAAAAAATTATCTAGGGTGGTTAAATAGTAATCTTATTCAAGCAGAAGAATGAATCAGTGAACTTGGAGATACAGACTTCAAGCTACAGAATGAATAAATCACAGGAATAAAAGGCACAGTATAGGGAATATAGTGAATGGCATTATAATAGCATTATATGGTGATAGATGGTAGCTACACTTGTGGTGAGCATAGCACAATATATAGACTTGTTGAATGACTATGTTGTACACTTGAAATTAATGTAACATTGTGTGTCAATATACTGCAATAAAAAATTTTTGAGTCAGGGAGCAAAAACGAAAATAGAATGAAGAAAAGTGAAGAGAGCCCAAAGGATTTATGAGACACCATCAGGTGGACAAATACATACGTTATGAGAGTCCTGGAAGGAGAAGAGAGATGAAAGGGCAGAGAGTAAATTTGAAGAAATAATGGCTGAAAACTTTCCAAATCTGAAAAAAAGAAATGGGCACACAAATTTTAGAAGCTTGAAGAAGTCTACATAAGATACTCAAAGAGACCCACCCTGACAGACATTATAAACAAACTGTCAAAAGTTAAAGAGAGAATCTAGAGAGCAGCAAGAGCAAAATATTGTCAGACACAAGGGAGCTCCTATCAGATTATCGAGGCATTTCTCAGCAGAAACTTTGCAGGCCAGAAGGGAGTGGGACTGTATATTCAAAATTGTGAAAGAAAAAAATGGCAACAATGATACTATATTCAGCAAAAGTGTCCTTTGAAAAATCAAGGAGAAATTAAGACTTTCCAAATGAGCATAACATAAGAAAAATCATTACCACTTGATCTTCCCTACAAAAAAAATACTACAGGGAATCCTCCAAGTTGAAATTTTAAAGGTCTCTGGTAAAGGTAATATACAGGGATACCTTGGAGATATTGTGGATTCAGTTCCAGACCATTGTATAAAGCAAGTACCATAATAAAGTGAGTCAGATGAATTTTTGGTTTCCCAGTGTACATAAGAGTTATGTTTACATTATTCTCTGGTCTATTAAGTGTGCAATAGCATTAGGTCTTAAAAAACACTGTACATGCCTTAATTTAAAAATACTTTATTGCTAAAAAATGCTAACGATCATCACTGTTCCCAGAGAGTCATAATCTTTTTGCTGATAGAGGGTCTTACCTCAGTGTTGATGGCAGCTGACTGATCAGGGTGGTGGTTGTTAAACGTTGGGGTGACTGTTGCAATTTCTTAAAGTAGAACAACAATAAATTTTGCCACATCAATTGACTTTTTTCCTTTCATAAGTTCTCTATAGCATGTGATGTTATTTGATAGCACTTTTCGCCCATAACTTCTTTCAAAATTGGGAGTCGATACTCTCAAAATCCGCCATTGCTTTATCACCTAAGTTTATGTAATATTCTAAATCCTTTGTTCTCATTTCAACTATCCTTATAGCATCATCCTTAGGAGTAGCTTCCATCTCAAAAACCACTTTTGGGGTATCTGGGTGGCTTAGTTGGTTAAGCCTCCAGCTCTTGGTTTTGGCTCAGGTCACGATCTCACAGTTCGTGAGTTCAAACCCCACGTCTGGCTCTGTGCTGTCAGTGTGGAACCTGCTTGGGATTCTCTCTATCTCCCTCTCACTCTCTCTGCCCCTCCCCTGCTTGCGCTCGCTCTCTCTCTCTCTCTCTCTCTCTCGTAAACAAACAAACACTTTCTTTGCTCGTCCATAAGAAGCAACTCTATGTCTAGGTAAGTTTTATCATCAGATTGCAGCAACTGTGTAACATCTTCAGGTTCCACTTCTAATTATAGTTCTCTTGTTATTTCCACCACATCTGCAGTTATTTCCTCTACCGAAGGCTCATACCCCTCAAGACAATCAACATCTATTAAAACTTCTGTTCATGTTGATATCTTGACCTTTTACCATGAAGCACAAATGTTCTTAATGGCATCTAGAATGGTGAATCCTTTCCAGAAGGTTTTCAATTTGGCAAGATCCATCAGAATAATCATTCTCTATGGCAGCCCAAGCTTCATGAGGTGTATTTCTTAAAGACTTGAAAGTTAAAATTACTCCCTGATCCATGGGCTGCAAAATGGATATTGTGTTAGCAGGCATGAAAACAGTATTAATCTCACTGGAAATGTCCATTAGAGTTCTTGGGTGACCAGATACACTGTCAATGAGCGTAATATTTTAAAAGAAACCTTTTTTTTCTGAGCACTAGGTTTCAACAATATGTTCAAAATATTCAGTAAAACGTATTGCAAATCCATGTGCTCTCATCCAGGCTTTATTGTACCATTTATAGAGTACACGCAAAGTACATTTAGCATAATTCTTAAGGGCCTTAGGATTTTCAGAATGGTCAGTGATCATTGCCTTTGACTTCAAGTTACCACCTTCATTAGCCCCTAATAAAAGAGTCAACCTGTCCTTTAAAGCTTTGAACCCAGACATTGGCTTTTCCTTTCTAGTTTTGAAAATCCTAGACAGCATCTTCTTTCAATATGAGGCTGTTTCATCTACATTGAAAATTTGATATTTAGTGTAGCCACCTTCATTAATTATCTTAGCTAGACCTTCTCAATAACTTCCTGAAGCTTCCACATCAGTGGTTGCTGCTTCACCCTGCACTTTTATGTTATAGAGATGGCTTCCTTTCCTAAACTTCATGAACTAACCTCTGCTAAGGTCAAACTTTTTCTTTGAAGCTTCCTCACCTCTTTCAGCCATCAGAGAATTGAAGACAGTTAGGACCTTACTCTGAATTAGGCCTTGGCTTAAGGGAAAGGAGAGACTAAAAGTGACAAAGACTAGAAAATATTACAGAAAACCTCCAGAAACAATGGCAAAACAAGTAATAAAATGTCAACAAATGTATTATCAATAATTACTTTGAATGTAAATGGATTAAATGCTCCAATAAAAAGACATAGCATGTCAAAATGCAGGAAGCCCCATCTAGGTACTCCCTACAAGACTCATTTTAGACCTAAAGATTCCTGCAAATTGAAAGAGAGGGAGCAGGGAAACACTTATCATGCAAACGTAGGTCAAAAGAAAGTCCAAATAGCAAAACTTATATCAGACAAACTAGACTTTAATTTTTTTTTTAACATTTTTATTTTTATTTTTTTTTGAGAGAGAGAGAGACAGAGCACAAGCAGGGGAGGGGCAGAGAGAGAGGGAGACACAGAATCTGAAGCAGGCTCTAGGCTCTGAGCTGTCAGCACAGAGCCCGACGCAGTGCACAAACCCACGAACCATGAGATCATGACCTCAGCCGAAGTCGGTCACTTAACTGACTGAACCACCCAGGCACCCCCAGACAAACTAGACTTTAAAACAAAGACTGTAAAAAAAGACAAAGAAGGGCATTATATAATCATACAGGAGACAATCCAACAAGAAGACGTAGCAATAGTAAATATCTATGCATCCAACATGGAGCACTCAAATATATAAACAAACAAAAAGGAAGTAATTGATAAAACACAGTAATAGTAAAGGACTTTAATATTCCACTTACATCAGTGGACATTTCATCTAAGCAGGAAATCAACAAGGAAACAACAGCTTTGAATGACACACTGGACCAGATGGACTTATAAAATGCTAAAAATTTGGCACTCTAATGAAGGCACAGTTACAACTTGGTATAAATATATATTTGTTGGTAAGCATGATGTTGTGGGGCAGGTCACTTCTGTTTGTTCCGGTTTCTATGACTACTCATGAATTAATTCAAAACATATGTATTGAGAACCTATGATATGATCGATATTGCTATGAGTACTAAGATCAAAAAGAGTAAACAGGTACTGACCCATTTCTACTGATGTGTGTATTACATTCAGAACATTCCATTCTAAATTCTAAAACATTCCATTCCATTCCATTCTAAAACAGCAAAATACTTTAAGTGCACATGGAACATTCTCCAGAAGAGTTCACACATTAGGTCACAAAACAGGCCTCAAAAAATACAAATATATTGAAATCATACCACATAACTTTTCTGACCATAATGCTATGAATCTAGAAGTTAACCACAAGAAAAGATTTGGAAAAGCCACAAATACACTGGAGGGTAAAGAACTGCTACCAAACAATGAATTGGTCAACCAGGAAAACAAAGAAATAACTTAAAAATACAAAGAAACAAAAAACACAACAGTCCACAACAGTTTTGGGAACACCAAACACGGTCCCAAGAGGGAAGTATATAGCAATACATGCCTAACTCAGGAAGGAAGAAAAATTTCAATTAACAACCTAACTTTACACCTAAAGGAGCTAGAAGAACAACAAAGTTGAAATCCAGCAGAAGAAAGGAAATAATAAAAATTAGAGCAGAAATAAATGATCTCGAAAATAAAACACACACACACACACACACACACACACACACACACACACACCCCAACAGAACAGATCAATGCAACCAGGAGCTGGTTCTTTGAAAAAATTAATAAAATTGATAAACCTCTAGCCAGATTCATCAAAAAAGAAAAGAGAAAGGATCCAAATAAAGCCACATGTGAGAGAGGAGAAATAACAACCAACACCACAGAAATGCAAACAATTATAACAGAATATAATGTAAAAATCACATGTCAACAAATTGGAAAACCTGGAAGAAACGTACAAATTCTTCAAAACATATAAACTACCAAAACTGAAACAAGAAGAAACAGAAAACTTGAGCACACTGGTAACCAACAAAGAAACTGAATCAGTAATCAAAAAACTCCCAACCAATAAAAGTCCAGGGCCGCATGTCTTCACAGGCAAATTCTACCAAACATTTAAAGAAGAATTAATGCCTATTCTTCTCAAACTCTTCCACAAATAGAAATAGAAGAAAAACTTCCTAAAACACATTCTATGAGGCCAGCATTACCCTGATCCTAGAACCAAATAGAGTCTACATAAAAAGAGAACTACAGGCCAATATCCTTGATGAACACAGATGCAAAAATAAGACAAAAACATAGAGAGAAAGGCAAACCATAAGAGCCTCTTAATTATAGAGAACAAACTGAAAGTTGCTGGAAGGAAGGTAGGTGGGGATATGGGCTAAATGGGTAATGGGCATTAAACAGGGCACTTGTGATGAGCACTGCGTGTTATATGTAAGTGATGAATCACTAAATTCTACTCCGGAAACCAATACTACACTATATGTTAACTAACTTGAATCTAAATTAATTAATTGCCTAAAATGATTTGATGATTTCCTGTCTTACATTTAATTAATTAAAAAGAAAAAAGATAACATACCTAAATACTTGATACAGGGAAAATGTTAGAAGGTAAGTTTTCAATTATAGGTTTAGGGTGGCCTTACTAATATATTTATTTGGTACTCTGACTTGAAGTCAATTCCAAAATGTTCGACATAGGCCCAGAAAGATGTTCAAAGGAACTGGCAATGGGAAAGTATAACTGGGAAGGTGGAATGTTCTGCCTTAAAGAGAGCTGATTTCTCTCTTAAGGGGTATAAGCATGTGCTTTGTTAACCAGAGGCTTAATTTTAAGTCAATTGGTTAAAAGAATATCTTAGAAATATAGTGAATATGATGAATATTAGGAAGAAATATATACTCCCTACTCTTCATAATTATCTTCATGTGGAAATGCATTAAGAATAATTCTCAAAAACTTAAAAAATACATGATTCATACAATTATTCAACAAACATTTGCAAAATATTTTATTCAACTAGTTAAACCAGTAAGATAGTAACTTTGTTTAAAAGGAGAATTTAAAGAGTGCCTGGGTGGCTCAGTCAGTTAAGCGTCCGACTTAAGCTCAGGTCATGATCTCACAGTTTGTGAGTTGTCACGCCACATCAGGCTCTGTGCTGACAGCTCAGAACCTGGAGCCTGCTTCAGATTCTGTGTCTCCCTCTCTGCTCCTCCCCTGCTTGTATCTCTCTCTCCCTCAAAATAAATAAACATTAAAAAATATTTTAAAGGAATAAACACTATAATCAAGACTACTGTTCAGTATCTACTAGATACTGAACAGATTAATATCCTATAGTGCCATAAAACTGCAATCTTTGGAATATCTTTTCCTCTGAACAGAAATCTATAGTCAATGTGTCATTTCAAGGTATGTGGACTTTAAGCAAAGAGTAAATAACAAAGTATATTTTCCTGTATAATTAAATAATTTTTAGATGAGTCTATAAAATGACATTGCAAAGACAGGCATTTTCCTGCTTTATTTCTAAAGTTTGAAGATTTTTTTCAGTAATTCATGTGTGCAATTCTCTTGGCCTGTCTCATACCTATCCTTCCCCTGTTGTTGACAAGACTTATCTGACAAGTAGATCTTGAACAAGGATCTGGGTATGCTAGATCTATCCTATTCCCTTTCCTCTTTTAAGTTGTCTTTTCTACAACTAGATTTCAGACTGCTTGAAGTCATTCGATAAAAGTTACCCACGCTGGTTGATGGGACAGATTTGGATCTAGCAATACCTGATAGATATGACTAAACTAAACAGTGATTTCTTATTGGAATGTCCAAAGTCATATTTTTAACATCTCTATCTGTAACAAAACTGATACTTTAATAACCATTTAATTGCCTACTTTCTCTAATTGACTCAGAAATCAACCAAATAAGGATGGGATTCCCTTACAATCCCAACAGTGGCGAGGGACCCATACACTTTTGTGAATGTTATGTGGCATTACACATTGGAAGCAAAATGTGACAATACACTTCAAAATTCTAATTTTGTTTCATGTTTATTCATTTTTGAGAGACAGCGAGTGAGTCAGGGAGGGACAGAGAGAGAGGGAGACACAGAATCTGAAGCAGGCTCCAGGCTCTGAGCTATCAGCACAGAGCTCAATGCAAGGCTCGAACCCACAAACCGTGAGATCATGACCTGAGCCAAAGCTGGACACTTAACCGAGCCACCCAGGTGCCTCTCAAAATTCTAAAATATAAGTGGCCTTTGCCTCAGAAATTCCTCTTCTGATAATAATGCTGGTAATTAAAGAAATAGATGATATTTATATACAATAAGATTTTTAACATATAACTTTATAATAGTTAAATATGGGAAGCTTTTTCAAATAAAGGTTGGTCCATAAAGAGTATATTGTGATGCAAATCCATATTTTTACCATGCAAAAGTATTTACAATAAATTGAGAAATTGATTATATATATACTACTTTCAAGTATATTTATACATTTTTCCACTTAAAGTACAGACCTAAAGCAATTTTGTCTTTTGTTAACATTTTGTTATCTATGAGTTGAAGAGTAGCCAGAAATACCGTTTCATCAGAAAAGTATTGTTTTGCACTCAGAATGTATCTAATAAAATTGTTTCACCTTATTGTCTCCAAGGACATGATTCCCACTGCTGCCTCTATTAGGTATTTTGCCAAAATTCAGCATATATTATAATCATTAGTCATATTTGAACCTTGGTTACCTAGGACCCTTTATTTACCCACATAGAGAGCTCCTGCACATCCATATGAGTCTGAGATAATAAAACATCTATGTTACTTCACTGTGTAAAAGTCTATTTTTGCCCAGAGAAATCAGAAATCATCCACCAAAATCTTCTAAAAATCACCTTAGATTTCTCATCATTTAAAATAAATGACTTTTTTTTCAGGTTTGCTATATAAGAAATTTTTTCCTAGGTTTAACGTGGAATAGAATATTTTCTTTTGGTCTTTTTTTTTAATGTTTTTATTTATTTTTAAGAGAGAATACGTGGGGGACAGGCAAAAAGAAGTGGACAGAGAATCTGAAGTGGGCTCTGTGCTGACAAGAGCAAGCCCCATGTGGGGCTTGAACTCACCAACCTTAAGATCATGACCTGAGCCAAAGTAGGATGCTCAACCGACTGAGTCACCCAGGTGTCACTAAAGTGTAATAGAATTTTTAACAAGAGTTTCTGGGCAACTCAGAGAACACTACCTGCAGTAAAACATTGTCTGTGAATGTGTATGTCTCCATGAGAGGGGCATTTGTGCACATATTTGACTCCACTTATAATTTCAGTTTCATCTTTGGAACCATCAGGATCATAGAGTCATCTAAAGTCATGATTACCTTCCACAAGAGTAAGTATATTTTTATTTGGTAATTTCAGTTTTTCTTCAATTAACATTCTAGCTCCTTGGTCTCTGCAAAAAAATCAGACTTGTCTATTGAAATATGAGATGGAAATAAATTAATTTGGATATCTCTGAAAAAAAACCAAATAGTTATTTATAATGTTATAAGTAGTTATTTGTAATATTATTTTATTTTAGAAAAATTAAATTTTAAGGGATTGAACTCACTGGAAATATTTAATACACACATCAGTAGAGATGAGTCAGTACTTTTTCACTCATTTTGGCCTTAGTGCTTATAACAGTATCAATCATACCATAGGTTCTCAGTACATGTTTTTAATTAATTCATGAGTAGTCATAAAAACAGTAGGAACAAACAGAAGTGACCTGACCCACAACATCACACTTACCAACAAATATATATTATACCAAGTTGTAATTGTGCCTTCATCACAGTGCCAAATTATTAGCAATGTTGTCTATAGTGATCAATGAGCTAATTATAAATACAAATATTCCAGGGTGCCTGGGTGGCTCAGTCGGTTAAGCATCCAACTTTGGCTCAGATCATGATCTCACAGTTCATGGGTTTGAGCCCCGCATTGGGCTCTGTGCTGGCAGCTCAGAGCCTGGAGCCTGTTTCAGATTCTCTGTCTCCCTCTCTCTCTGCTCCTCCCCCACTCATGCTCTGTCTCTCAAAAATAAACAAACATTGAAAGAAAAAAAATTTCTAAATACAAATATTCTTTGAACTACACTAAATTGAAAATACACCTAAATTAAAGCGGTTTACCAGAACACTCACTTAATATTCCAAGATCACAGAAAATAAATTGGTGATTAGAATAAAAGGAGAGTTTGGGAATCTGGGACAATGCTCTAAGTTAGCGCCACAGTGAAGCACTGAGAGCTTTAAGAATGTTCTCAGTTTGGTTCAAAAGGGTCAGTTCCTATATGATTCTGTCTAAAAGGGTACTTGATTATCAGTTATTTCTCCCCCTGAGCATGATTAGTGCTCCTTTTCTGCAGAGATGCATATAATTCAAGGTAATTTCCTATCTGTAGGAGTCTGATGCTGTTATTTGTTACTGTCTTAATAGAAATACCATGCTTCAATTCACCAGACCTTAGAAAAGCACACCTCTAGGTTTCTCATTGGGTACAGATTGCTAGAATAAGTAAAAACATTCATCAACAAATTTTTACCTAGGAAATCCTTTTCGTCCTTGGAATAGAGGGAAAACAAAAGATATAGACTCTATTTACAAAATAACTGCTCATTTAATTAATTACCTAATGATAGTTGAGAAAGAAATGTGAAATACCTGTTACCTCATGTCCAAAATTGCAGCCTCTCTGAACTCTGCTCTTACTATTTCTTTACAGAACATTGAACAGGTTATCAGAGGCACCGAAATTCACAAGCTTTATAAAGAATTCAGAAAAGAAAACACAATAGTTGTAATGCCATTGATTAGTGCCCTCACACATTCGCATAAGTATTAGAGGAAGTTATGGAACGAAAAAAAAAGAGGAGGAGGAAGAAAATGAAGGAGAGAAAAGAGGTAGTGGCTTTAACTTATTATCTGCCAGGCACTCTGCATGAATTATCTCAATCAGTACGCACAATAATTCCATGAAAGTAGGTATTATGGAGGAAACTAATGCTATAAAGGAAAGGAGAAGGGGGAACAGCATACTCTTATTTCAAAGACAGTGTATAAAGCACAGGAAGCAAACATCCTCTTACTAGACATTAGCCCACAGGAAGACAATAGAATCAGTCACACCTGCATAATGTTAAAGGCAGTCTCAAAAAAATCAGTTAATTTTTACCCCAATCAGCTTATATGTTAATGATCTTATACATAAAATCATTTTAAAACTTGCTCAGTTTAAAGAAAATACCTTGTTTTTCCACAGATAATTTTTAGCATGGCTTTTTATAGGAACTGCTAGTAAATAAGTGAAGCTAATTGAATCAGGAAATGTGAAACCAGCAGCCTGACTCTATAGACTGTACTCTTTATCACTATGATATACTATCCTTTTTTTTTTTCATTAAAGTATAATTAGCAGTGCTATGTTGGCTTCAGTTTTACAATATAATGATTCCACAATTCTATACATTTCTCAGTGCCCATCAAGGTAACTGTACTCTTAATCCCTTTTACCTACTTCACCCAGGCCTCACCCACCTTTCCTCTGGCAATCACCAGTTTAGTCTCTGTATTTAAGAGTTTTTTTGTTTCTTTTTTCTTTGTTTATTCACTTGTTGTTTCTTAAATTCCACATATGAGTGAAATCATATGGTAATTTGTTTTCCTGTGACTGACTTATTTCACTTAACATTATACCCTGTAGGTACATCCATGTTGCTGCAAATGTCAAGATTTCATTTTTATGCCTAATATTCCATCGTATATCATAGAGGTATATACATACTATGGGAGTAAGATAGCATCCAGTAAAAGTACACTAGAAGAATAGAAGAAATTAGGTAAATTGTATTAATACTGGAAATATTAGAAAGATCTCCATATGCTCACTGAGAAGCATAAATTTTATGATGAAGGTAAAAGGGAGTGATAGAAAGGATTAAAATTATGGCTTGAGTAATTTTAATTATTTGAGATAACAAAAATTCTACTTGCAAACTCTGAAAAAAATAAAAATTCATTTTTTTAATTCAACTTAATATCAGTGTCTTCCCTCCCTACCTAACAACTCCACCACCTCATTCTAGTGAATCATTAACATATATCTGTGCTGTCACCCTCAACCCAGCTTCATCCTAATTCTGGTACATCTGTGCACTTTGAGTGTATTAAGAGGTAAAGAAATGTCAGTATCCATCAGAGTTGACATTATCAAAATATCCATCATCTCTTCATATCCTCAAATACCTATTCTGTGCTTTTCTGCTGTGGGATCTCTTGTCCCTCTTCCCATAGAACTCTTACAGTTCAGTGGTTCTCTGTATAAGCCTTAAGACACTTTTATATCTCTACAGCAAATTGCAATACAGGAAAATTTATGAAGGACTGAACGTTTTTTTTTAGTTTCCTGCCACTATTAAGCATATGAACACCCTTCTTCTAATTCTACACCATCTTGAGACTGGGAATACTATGTGACTTTCTAAAGTCCTTATAGCCTGTGTTCAAGGAGCAACTAATTATTTCCTATTATTTTCCTCCTGAGAGCTCTTCAAGGAAAAAAACCTGCAGAAGTCTATCTCATTTTCTTTCCTTCTGTTATTCTGGCTCCATATCAGTGGAAGATAGCAGAGAGCCCCAAACATAGAGATCTCATTCAGAACCATCAAATTCTCTAACCTATCCCCTAACTCTTTTATCCCCTGCTAAACAAATTTCCTAAATTCTCTAAGTATGAGAAGCCTTGTCCTTACTCATTACCCATGGAATAAAATCTTTATTGCATGAAAAGATTCCATTAATCTAAATGCTTGATGCATTTGAAACTCAAAATCCCTAAATATGTTCCTTCTTCTACTCTTCATAATTCTTACCTAAAGCCAAAATAAATTAACTTTCATGTAATTGAGAGACAGATCAAGAGTTTTAAGGAAATATCTAGTATAGGGTTAATGTCAGTTAATAATCTTTCAGAAACATTTTTCTACAACACATAAGGGAGAATTAATCATATTTGGGATTTTTAAAAAATGATTCTAATTATATTGATTTTAAATTTTGAATGCAAAGATATATGTTAAGTATATATTAATATGCTTTTGCAATGTTTCAATGAGATAAAAACACCCAGAGTAAAATTAGTATTGTGAGTGAAAGAATAAAAGAAACAAATTCCGAAGATAGCCAAAATGGCAAGACCTAGTGATAAACTGAAAATGGGAGTAAAGAAAAAAGGAACAATAAAGATTGTCCTTGGATGAGACTTAGGATTGACAGGGAAGGAAATGCAATAGTGAGAGGCACATTTAAAATCTTGAAATGTGCACATCCACAGGACTCTCAATAAGACACAATAAAATAACAAAATAAGAATGCTCAATATAGTTAATAGTAATGACTGTTTGCCATATTCCAAATGCAGTTATAGATATTTTATCTATAGTATCTAAATTTATCAGTATAACCCTAAGATGTAAATATTATTTTTACCTGAATTTTGCACATAAAAAAAAAAAGCACAAGATAAAGACGTTAAGCAAATCACTCAAGGATACTCAAAAAGGAAAAAGAAAAAGTCTAAATTCAAACCCTCCAAATCTGATCTAGATGTCCAAGAATAAACTGAATGTTGAAGTCAGAACACCTAAGATATATTTTCCCTGCAGATACAAAGTTGGGAATCATCAGTCTATTTGAAGTCACCTTTTTATAAGATTCAACTTATTCATAAGAGACAGAGTGAGAGAAAGGATTTTCTAGAAAAGAGATTTCAGATGGATCAATAACCAAACGGATTGGAGAAGGAAAGGAAGCCATGAGAGAGAATGAAAAAGAATAGACAAAGTAGTAGGAAGAAATTCAAGGAAATATGAGTTGGCAGGTATTAAGCTGTAATGACTTTCATAAGATAGTAGTTTATAGTCTCATATGCAGCAAAGAGTTTGAGCTAAATGAAGGCTGAATTGTGTTTAATGAGTGAAACAAGAGGGAAGCTAGTGTTGACCTTGACTAGAGTAGTTTAAATGGTGCAAAAATCAGATGAGTTGATGTATAAATGGTTGATAAGACAGAGGAGACATCACATAGGTGAAATTTAAATGACAACGTGGAAGTATAATTAAAAGGCTAAAACTTCTTTGTACATGTGATATTGGTACATGTGATTTACCATAAGTTATTTCTAGCTGAAACAAGGTAGGCAAAAACAAAAAAGTTGGGGCTATGGCTCTTCAGCTCTATAAACATACTCCTAATGTTCCCTTACTTCTCTGTAATAATTTTGAATCAAACACATTACCGTTCAATACATGCAAGGAGTGATTTGTCACTGTCAAATGTGTTTAGAAAGAAACAGTGGAAATTCAGTTTCAAATTTTAATAACAAGAATCTGCTCTAAATGAGAAACCATTGATGGGGAAAGAGGAATAAAAGTTCTCAAGATCTAGAGAATATGAAACTGTAGCAGCTTGAGTGCTTTAGGGCCATCCATCACTGTTGAAGAAACCTAGAAGTAATGAATGAGATGATACAAATCCAGACTTCAGCTTGTAACTGGAGGAGAAATTCTTTGGAGAACAAGGATATCCTACAATATATATTAAGTAGATAATATATTCTAAAAGTAGAAAGAAAATACAGCCAAAGGTAAATATTAAAAATATTAAATATGTACATTTAAAGTAAAATTTCTATGGGGAAAACCTCAAAAAAATTGGACTGTTAACACACTTAAATGAATCTTAAGAAAATATATCCAACAAAAACACACTTCCAAGAAGATGAACTAAATAAGCTGACACAGGATAAACTATGTGATAAATATTCATTGCCAGTTTAATAACTAATACATATGTAAATTTTAGTGCTGGGATTATTTGACCAATGATCATTGTTAGTTTTTTTTTTGTTTTTTTTTTTTTTT